>NW_027316189.1:10000-17500 GCF_026437365.1 Eucyclogobius newberryi | reverse complement strand
AGCCCGGGACTCCCGGGCTGAACGCTTATTTCCGTCGGCCGAAAAACGACTAAGTATTTTCGGGTATAGTGTACTATTGCCGAAAAACGACAGAGTCTTTTCGGGTATAGTGTACTATTTCGGTTTTTGCACTAAGTCCCTCAGGGGTATAGTGTACTATACTATGATGGTCAGATCACCTCCAGGCCCCAGGGGAGTGCTTTTCTGGGGTCAAACAGTGCACTGATGATGGGGGATTATTTCATTTTGCTCATTTTGGTGTTTTTTCACATTTTAACCCATTTTCACCCCTTTTGCTCACAACTTCGTACTACGGCCCGGAAAAACGACAGAGTCGATGGGTATAGTGTACTATTGCCGAAAAACGACAGAGTCTTTTCGGGTATAGTGTACTATTTCGGTTTTTGCACTAAGTCCCTCAGGGGTATAGTGTACTATACTATGATGGTCAGATCACCTCCAGGCCCCAGGGGAGTGCTTTTCTGGGGTCAAACAGTGCACTGATGATGGGGGATTATTTCATTTTGCTCATTTTGGTGTTTTTTCACATTTTAACCCATTTTCACCCCTTTTGCTCACAACTTCGTACTACGGCCCGGAAAAACGACAGAGTCGATGGGTATAGTGTACTATTGCCGAAAAACGACAGAGTCTTTTCGGGAATAGTGTACTATTTCGGTTTTTACTCTAAGTCCCTCAGGGGCATGGGGTGCTATACTATGATGGTCAGATCACCTCCAGGCCCCAGGGGAGTGCTTTTCTGGGGTCAAACAGTGCACTGATGATGGGGGATTATTTCATTTTGCTCATTTTGGTGTTTTTTCACATTTTAACCCATTTTCACCCCTTTTGCTCACAACTTCGTACTACGGCCCGGAAAAACGACAGAGTCGATGGGTATAGTGTACTATTGCCGAAAAACGACAGAGTCTTTTCGGGAATAGTGTACTATTTCGGTTTTTACTCTAAGTCCCTCAGGGGCATAGGGTGCTATACTCTGATGGTCAGATCACCTCCAGGCCCCAGGGGAGTGCTTTTCAGGGGTCAAACAGTGCACTGATGATAGGGGATTATTTCATTTTGCTCATTTTGGTGTTTTTTTTTTTTTTTTTTTTTTTTTTTTTCACATTTTAACCCATTTTAACCCATTTTGCTCACCCCGCACTCTGCCGCATATGAGGCCGGGGAAGGGCCACTCTGGCTGGGCATGGCCTCCGCTGAGCACCCCCTGGAGCCACTGGAGCCCCCGGAGGCCCTCCAGAGCCACCCCCCACTGTCCCCAGACTCACCCGGGGGAAGGGCCACTCTGGCTGGGCATGGTCTCCACCAAGCAGCCCCTGGAGCCCCCGGAGCACCTCCAGAGCCACCCCCCACTCTCCCCAGACTCTGCCCGGGGAAGGGCCACTCTGGCTGGGCATGGCCTCCACCGAGCACCCCCTGGAACCCCTGGAACCCCCGGAGGCCCTCCAGAGCCACCCCCCACTCTCCCCAGACTCACCCCGGGGAAGGGCCACTCTGGCTGGGCATGGTCTCCACCAAGCACCCCCTGGAGCCCCCGGAGCACCCCCAGAGCCACCCCCCACTCTCCCCAGACTCACCCCGGGGAAGGGACACTCTGGCTGGGCATGGTCTCCACCAAGCACCCCCTGGAGCCCCCGGAGCACCTCCAGAGCCACCCCCCACTCCTCCAGACTCACCCCGGGGAAGGGACACTCTGCCTGGGCATGGCCCCCACTGAGCACCCCCTGGAACCCCTGGAGCCCCCGGAGCACCTCCAGAGCCACCCCCCACTCTCCCCAGACTCTGCCCGGGGAAGGGCCACTCTGGCTGGGCATGGTCTCCACCAAGCACCCCCTGGAGCCCCCGGAGCACCCCCAGAGCCACCCCCCACTCTCCCCAGACTCACCCCGGGGAAGGGCCACTCTGGCTGGGCATGGCCTCCGCCGAGCACCCCCTGGAGCCCCCGGAGCACCCCCAGAGCCACCCCCCACTCACCCCAGACTCACCCCGGGGAAGGGACACTCTGGCTGGGCATGGCCTCCACCAAGCACCCCCTGGAGCCCCTGGAACCCCCGGAGGCCCTCCAGAGCCACCCCCCACTCTCCCCAGACTCACCCCGGGGGAGGGCCACTCTGGCTGGGCATGGTCTCCACCAAGCACCCCCTGGAGCCCCCGGAGCACCTCCAGAGCCACCCCCCACTCCTCCAGACTCACCCCGGGGAAGGGACACTCTGGCTGGGCATGGCCCCCACCGAGCACCCCCTGGAGCCCCTGGAGCCCCCGGAGCACCCCCAGAGCCACCCCCCACTCTCCCCAGACTCACCCCGGGGAAGGGCCACTCTGGCTGGGCATGGCCTCCGCCGAGCACCCCCTGGAGCCCCCGGAGCACCCCCAGAGCCACCCCCCACTCACCCCAGACTCACCCCGGGGAAGGGACACTCTGGCTGGGCATGGCCTCCACCAAGCACCCCCTGGAGCCCCTGGAACCCCCGGAGGCCCTCCAGAGCCACCCCCCACTCTCCCCAGACTCACCCCGGGGGAGGGCCACTCTGGCTGGGCATGGTCTCCACCAAGCACCCCCTGGAGCCCCCGGAGCACCTCCAGAGCCACCCCCCACTCCTCCAGACTCACCCCGGGGAAGGGACACTCTGGCTGGGCATGGCCCCCACCGAGCACCCCCTGGAGCCCCTGGAGCCCCCGGAGCACCTCCAGGGCCACCCCCCACTCCTCCAGACTCACCCCGGGGAAGGGACACTCTGGCTGGGCATGGCCTCCGCCGAGCACCCCCTGGAGCCCCCGGAGCACCCCCAGAGCCACCCCCCACTCTCCTCCAGACTCACCCCGGGGAAGGGACACTCTGGCTGGGCATGGCCTCCGCCGACCACCCCCTGGAACCCCTGGAGCCCCCGGAGCACCTCCAGAGCCACCCCCCACTCTCCCCAGACTCTGCCCGGGGAAGGGACACTCTGGCCGGGCATGGCCTCCGCCGAGCACCCCCTGGAACCCCCGGAGGCCCTCCAGGGCCACCCCCCACTGTCCCCAGACTCACCCGGGGGAAGGGCCACTCTGGCTGGGCATGGTCTCCACCAAGCAGCCCCTGGAGCCCCCGGAGCACCTCCAGAGCCACCCCCCACTCTCCCCAGACTCTGCCCGGGGAAGGGCCACTCTGGCTGGGCATGGCCTCCACCGAGCACCCCCTGGAACCCCTGGAACCCCTGGAACCCCCGGAGGCCCTCCAGAGCCACCCCCCACTCTCCCCAGACTCACCCCGGGGAAGGGCCACTCTGGCTGGGCATGGTCTCCACCAAGCACCCCCTGGAGCCCCCGGAGCACCCCCAGAGCCACCCCCCACTCTCCCCAGACTCACCCCGGGGAAGGGACACTCTGGCTGGGCATGGTCTCCACCAAGCACCCCCTGGAGCCCCCGGAGCACCTCCAGAGCCACCCCCCACTCCTCCAGACTCACCCCGGGGAAGGGACACTCTGGCTGGGCATGGCCTCCGCCGAGCACCCCCTGGAGCCCCTGGAGCCCCCGGAGCACCTCCAGGGCCACCCCCCACTCCTCCAGACTCACCCCGGGGAAGGGACACTCTGGCTGGGCATGGCCTCCGCCGAGCACCCCCTGGAGCCCCCGGAGCACCCCCAGAGCCACCCCCCACTCTCCCCAGACTCACCCCGGGGAAGGGCCACTCTGGCTGGGCATGGCCTCCACCAAGCACCCCCTGGAGCCCCTGGAACCCCCGGAGGCCCTCCAGAGCCACCCCCCACTCTCCCCAGACTCACCCCGGGGAAGGGCCACTCTGGCTGGGCATGGCCTCCGCCGACCACCCCCTGGAACCCCTGGAGCCCCCGGAGCACCTCCAGAGCCACCCCCCACTCCTCCAGACTCTGCCCGGGGAAGGGCCACTCTGGCTGGGCATGGCCTCCACTGAGCACCCCCTGGAGCCCCCGGAGCACCTCCAGAGCCACCCCCCACTCTCCCCAGACTCTGCCCGGGGAAGGGACACTCTGGCCGGGCATGGCCTCCGCCGAGCACCCCCTGGAACCCCCGGAGGCCCTCCAGGGCCACCCCCCACTGTCCCCAGACTCACCCGGGGGAAGGGCCACTCTGGCTGGGCATGGTCTCCACCAAGCAGCCCCTGGAGCCCCCGGAGCACCTCCAGAGCCACCCCCCACTCTCCCCAGACTCTGCCCGGGGAAGGGCCACTCTGGCTGGGCATGGCCTCCACCGAGCACCCCCTGGAACCCCTGGAACCCCTGGAACCCCCGGAGGCCCTCCAGAGCCACCCCCCACTCTCCCCAGACTCACCCCGGGGAAGGGCCACTCTGGCTGGGCATGGTCTCCACCAAGCACCCCCTGGAGCCCCCGGAGCACCCCCAGAGCCACCCCCCACTCTCCCCAGACTCACCCCGGGGAAGGGACACTCTGGCTGGGCATGGTCTCCACCAAGCACCCCCTGGAGCCCCCGGAGCACCTCCAGAGCCACCCCCCACTCCTCCAGACTCACCCCGGGGAAGGGACACTCTGGCTGGGCATGGCCTCCGCCGAGCACCCCCTGGAGCCCCTGGAGCCCCCGGAGCACCTCCAGGGCCACCCCCCACTCCTCCAGACTCACCCCGGGGAAGGGACACTCTGGCTGGGCATGGCCTCCGCCGAGCACCCCCTGGAGCCCCCGGAGCACCCCCAGAGCCACCCCCCACTCTCCCCAGACTCACCCCGGGGAAGGGCCACTCTGGCTGGGCATGGCCTCCACCAAGCACCCCCTGGAGCCCCTGGAACCCCCGGAGGCCCTCCAGAGCCACCCCCCACTCTCCCCAGACTCACCCCGGGGAAGGGCCACTCTGGCTGGGCATGGCCTCCGCCGACCACCCCCTGGAACCCCTGGAGCCCCCGGAGCACCTCCAGAGCCACCCCCCACTCCTCCAGACTCTGCCCGGGGAAGGGCCACTCTGGCTGGGCATGGCCTCCACTGAGCACCCCCTGGAGCCCCCGGAGCACCTCCAGAGCCACCCCCCACTCTCCCCAGACTCTGCCCGGGGAAGGGACACTCTGGCCGGGCATGGCCTCCGCCGAGCACCCCCTGGAACCCCCGGAGGCCCTCCAGGGCCACCCCCCACTGTCCCCAGACTCACCCGGGGGAAGGGCCACTCTGGCTGGGCATGGTCTCCACCAAGCAGCCCCTGGAGCCCCCGGAGCACCTCCAGAGCCACCCCCCACTCTCCCCAGACTCTGCCCGGGGAAGGGCCACTCTGGCTGGGCATGGCCTCCACCGAGCACCCCCTGGAACCCCTGGAACCCCTGGAACCCCCGGAGGCCCTCCAGAGCCACCCCCCACTCTCCCCAGACTCACCCCGGGGAAGGGCCACTCTGGCTGGGCATGGTCTCCACCAAGCACCCCCTGGAGCCCCCGGAGCACCCCCAGAGCCACCCCCCACTCTCCCCAGACTCACCCCGGGGAAGGGACACTCTGGCTGGGCATGGTCTCCACCAAGCACCCCCTGGAGCCCCCGGAGCACCTCCAGAGCCACCCCCCACTCCTCCAGACTCACCCCGGGGAAGGGACACTCTGGCTGGGCATGGCCTCCGCCGAGCACCCCCTGGAGCCCCTGGAGCCCCCGGAGCACCTCCAGGGCCACCCCCCACTCCTCCAGACTCACCCCGGGGAAGGGACACTCTGGCTGGGCATGGCCTCCGCCGAGCACCCCCTGGAGCCCCCGGAGCACCCCCAGAGCCACCCCCCACTCTCCCCAGACTCACCCCGGGGAAGGGCCACTCTGGCTGGGCATGGCCTCCACCAAGCACCCCCTGGAGCCCCTGGAACCCCCGGAGGCCCTCCAGAGCCACCCCCCACTCTCCCCAGACTCACCCCGGGGAAGGGCCACTCTGGCTGGGCATGGCCTCCGCCGACCACCCCCTGGAACCCCTGGAGCCCCCGGAGCACCTCCAGAGCCACCCCCCACTCCTCCAGACTCTGCCCGGGGAAGGGCCACTCTGGCTGGGCATGGCCTCCACTGAGCACCCCCTGGAGCCCCCGGAGCACCTCCAGAGCCACCCCCCACTCTCCCCAGACTCTGCCCGGGGAAGGGACACTCTGGCCGGGCATGGCCTCCGCCGAGCACCCCCTGGAACCCCCGGAGGCCCTCCAGGGCCACCCCCCACTGTCCCCAGACTCACCCGGGGGAAGGGCCACTCTGGCTGGGCATGGTCTCCACCAAGCAGCCCCTGGAGCCCCCGGAGCACCTCCAGAGCCACCCCCCACTCTCCCCAGACTCTGCCCGGGGAAGGGCCACTCTGGCTGGGCATGGCCTCCACCGAGCACCCCCTGGAACCCCTGGAACCCCTGGAACCCCCGGAGGCCCTCCAGAGCCACCCCCCACTCTCCCCAGACTCACCCCGGGGAAGGGCCACTCTGGCTGGGCATGGTCTCCACCAAGCACCCCCTGGAGCCCCCGGAGGCCCTCCAGAGCCACCCCCCACTCTCCCCAGACTCACCCCGGGGAAGGGCCACTCTGGCTGGGCATGGTCTCCACCAAGCAGCCCCTGGAGCCCCCGGAGCACCTCCAGAGCCACCCCCCACTCTCCCCAGACTCTGCCCGGGGAAGGGCCACTCTGGCTGGGCATGGCCTCCACCGAGCACCCCCTGGAACCCCTGGAACCCCCGGAGGCCCTCCAGAGCCACCCCCCACTCTCCCCAGACTCACCCCGGGGAAGGGCCACTCTGGCTGGGCATGGTCTCCACCAAGCACCCCCTGGAGCCCCCGGAGCACCCCCAGAGCCACCCCCCACTCTCCCCAGACTCACCCCGGGGAAGGGACACTCTGGCTGGGCATGGTCTCCACCAAGCACCCCCTGGAGCCCCCGGAGCACCTCCAGAGCCACCCCCCACTCCTCCAGACTCACCCCGGGGAAGGGACACTCTGCCTGGGCATGGCCCCCACTGAGCACCCCCTGGAACCCCTGGAGCCCCCGGAGCACCTCCAGAGCCACCCCCCACTCTCCCCAGACTCTGCCCGGGGAAGGGCCACTCTGGCTGGGCATGGTCTCCACCAAGCACCCCCTGGAGCCCCCGGAGCACCCCCAGAGCCACCCCCCACTCTCCCCAGACTCACCCCGGGGAAGGGCCACTCTGGCTGGGCATGGCCTCCGCCGAGCACCCCCTGGAGCCCCCGGAGCACCCCCAGAGCCACCCCCCACTCACCCCAGACTCACCCCGGGGAAGGGACACTCTGGCTGGGCATGGCCTCCACCAAGCACCCCCTGGAGCCCCTGGAACCCCCGGAGGCCCTCCAGAGCCACCCCCCACTCTCCCCAGACTCACCCCGGGGGAGGGCCACTCTGGCTGGGCATGGTCTCCACCAAGCACCCCCTGGAGCCCCCGGAGCACCTCCAGAGCCACCCCCCACTCCTCCAGACTCACCCCGGGGAAGGGACACTCTGGCTGGGCATGGCCCCCACCGAGCACCCCCTGGAGCCCCTGGAGCCCCCGGAGCACCCCCAGA
>NW_027316188.1:0-43373 GCF_026437365.1 Eucyclogobius newberryi | reverse complement strand
AGAAACATACAAGAAACATACAAGAAACACACAAGAAACATACAAGAAACACACAAAAAACCCACAGAAACACACAAGAAACACACAAGAAACACACAAGAAACACACAAGAAACATACAAGAAACACACTAGAAACACAAAAGAAACACGCAAGAAACACGCAAGAAACACACAAGAAACATACAAGAAACACACAAAAAACCCACAGAAACACACAAGAAACACACAAGAAACACACAAGAAACATACAAGAAACATACAAGAAACACACTAGAAACACACAAGAAACACACAAGAAACACGCAAGAAACACACAAGAAACATACAAGAAACCCACAGAAACACACAAGAAACACACAAGAAACACACAAGAAACAAACAAGAAACATACAAGAAACACGCAAAAAACCCACAGAAACACACAAGAAACACACAAGAAACACACAAGAAACACACAAGAAACATACAAGAAACACGCAAAAAACCCATAGAAACACTCAAGAAACACACAAGAAACATACAAGAAAGACACAAGAAACACACAGGAAACACGCAAGAAACACACAAGAAACACACAAGAAACATACAAGAAACCCACAGAAACACGCAAGAAACACACAAGAAACACACAAGAAACATACAAGAAACATACAAGAAAAACACTAGAAACACACAAGAAACACGCAAGAAACACACTAGAAACACACAAGAAACACGCAAGAAACACACAAGAAACACACAAAAAACACACAAGAAACAAACAAGAAACATACAAGAAACACGCAAAAAACCCACAGAAACACATAAGAAACACACAAGAAACACACAAGAAACATACAAGAAACACGCAAAAAACCCACAGAAACACTCAAGAAACACTCAAGAAACACACAAGAAACACACAAGAAACACAGAAGAAACATACAAGAAACATACAGGAAACACACAAGAAACATACAAGAAACACACAAAAAACCCACAGAAACACACAAGAAACACACAAGAAACACAGAAGAAACATACAAGAAACACACTAGAAACACACAAGAAACAAGCAAGAAACAGGCAAGAAACACACAAGAAACATACAAGAAACACACAAAAAACCCACAGAAACACACAAGAAACACACAAGAAACATACAAGAAACACACTAGAAACACACAAGAAACACGCAAGAAACACGCAAGAAACACACAAGAAACATACAAGAAACACACAAAAAACCCACAGAAACACACAAGAAACACACAAGAAACACACAAGAAACATACAAGAAACACACTAGAAACACACAAGAAACACGCAAGAAACACACAAGAAACACACAAGAAACACACAAGAAACACGCAAAAAACACACAGAAACACTCAAGAAACACACAAGAAACATACAAGAAACACTCAAGAAACACACAAGAAACACACAAGAAACACACAAGAAACACGCAAAAAACACACAGAAACACTCAAGAAACACACAAGAAACATACAAGAAACCCACAGAAACACGCAAGAAACAGACAAGAAACACACAAGAAACACACAAGAAACACACAAGAAACATACAAGAAACACGCAAAAAACCCACAGAAACACTCAAGAAACACTCAAGAAACACACAAGAAACACACAAGAAACACAGAAGAAACATACAAGAAACATACAGGAAACACACAAGAAACATACAAGAAACACACAAAAAACCCACAGAAACACACAAGAAACACACAAGAAACACAGAAGAAACATACAAGAAACACACTAGAAACACACAAGAAACAAGCAAGAAACAGGCAAGAAACACACAAGAAACATACAAGAAACACACAAAAAACCCACAGAAACACACAAGAAACACACAAGAAACATACAAGAAACACACTAGAAACACACAAGAAACACGCAAGAAACACGCAAGAAACACACAAGAAACATACAAGAAACACACAAAAAACCCACAGAAACACACAAGAAACACACAAGAAACACACAAGAAACATACAAGAAACACACTAGAAACACACAAGAAACACGCAAGAAACACACAAGAAACACACAAGAAACACACAAGAAACACGCAAAAAACACACAGAAACACTCAAGAAACACACAAGAAACATACAAGAAACACTCAAGAAACACACAAGAAACACACAAGAAACACACAAGAAACACGCAAAAAACACACAGAAACACTCAAGAAACAGACAAGAAACATACAAGAAACACGCAAAAAACCCACAGAAACACACAAGAAACACACAAGAAACACACAAGAATCACACAAGAAACATACAAGAAACACGCAAGAAACACACAAGAAACACACAAGAAACACACAAGAAACACACAAGAAACAAACAAGAAACATACAAGAAACACGCAAAAAACCCACAGAAACACACAAGAAACACACAAGAAACACACAAGAAATACACAAGAAACATACAAGAAACACACAAAAAACCCACAGAAACACTCAAGAAACACACAAGAAACATACAAGAAACACACAAGAAACACACAGGAAACACGCAAGAAACACACAAGAAACACACAAGAAACACACAAGAAACACACAAGAAACATACAAGAAACACGCAAAAAACCCACAGAAACACTCAAGAAACACTCAAGAAACACACAAGAAACACACAAGAAACACAGAAGAAACATACAAGAAACACACAAGAAACATACAAGAAACACACAAAAAACCCACAGAAACACACAAGAAACACACAAGAAACACACAAGAAACATACAAGAAACACGCAAAAAACCCACAGAAACACTCAAGAAACACACAAAAAATACACAAGAAACATACAAGAAACACACTAGAAACACACAAGAAACACGCAAGAACCACACAAGAAACACACAAGAAACACACAAGAAACACGCAAAAAACACACAGAAACACTCAAGAAACACACAAGAAACATACAAGAAACACTCAAGAAACACACAAGAAACACACAAGAAACACGCAAAAAACACACAGAAACACTCAAGAAACAGACAAGAAACATACAAGAAACACGCAAAAAACCCACAGAAACACACAAGAAACACACAAGAAACACACAAGAAACATACAAGAAACACGCAAAAAACCCACAGAAACACAAAAGAAACATGCAAAAAACACACAGAAACACTCAAGAAACACACAAGAAACACACAAGAAATACGCAAAAAACACACAAAAACACACAAGAAACATACAAGAAACACGCAAAAAACACACAAGAAACACACAAAAAACACACAGAAACACACAAGAAACACGCAAAAAACACACAGAAACACTCAAGAAACACACAAGAAATACACAAGAAACATACTAGAAACACGCGAAAAACACAAAAAAAACACTCAAGAAACACACAAGAAACACACAAGAAACACGCAAGAAACACACAAGAAACACACAAGAAACACACAAGAAACATACAAGAAACACGCGAAAAACACACAAAAAACACTCAAGAAACACACAAGAAACACACAAGAAACACACAAAAAACACACAGAAACACACAAGAAACACGCAAAAAACACACAGAAACACTCAAGAAACACACAAGAAATACACAAGAAACATACAAGAAACACGCGAAAAACACACAAGAAACACACAAAAAACACTCAAGAAACACACAAGAAACACACAAGAAACAATCAAGAAATACGCAAGAAACACGCAAGAAACACACAAGAAACACGCAAGAAACACGCAAGAAATACGCAAAAACACACAGAAACACGCAAGAAACACGCAAGAAACACACAAGAAACACCTAAAAAACACGCAAAAAACCCACAGAAACACACAAGAAACACACAAGAAACACACAAGAAACACAAGAAACATACAAGAAACACGCAAAAAACCCACAGAAACACTCAAGAAACACACAAGAAATACACAAGAAACATACAAGAAACACACAAGAAACACACAAGAAACACGCAAGAAACACACAAGAAACACACAAGAAACACACAAGAAACACGCAAAAAACACACAGAAAAACTCAAGAAACACACAAGAAACATACAAGAAACATATAAGAAACATACAAGAAACACGCAAAAAACACACAAGAAACACACAAAAAACACACAGAAACACAAAAGAAACACACAAGAAACATACAAGAAACATATAAGAAACATACAAGAAACACGCAAAAAACACACAAGAAACACACAAAAAACACACAGAAACACACAAGAAACACGCAAAAAACACACAGAAACACTCAAGAAACACACTAGAAATACACAAGAAACATACAAGAAACACGCAAAAAACACACAAGAAACACACAAAAAACACTCAAGAAACACACAAGAAACACGCAAGAAACATGCAAAAAACACTCAAGAAACACACAAGAAATACACAAGAAACATACAAGAAACACGCAAAAACACACAAGAAACACACAAAAAACAGTCAAGAAACACACAAGAAACACGCAAGAAACATGCAAAAAACACACAAGAAACACGCAAGAAACACGCAAAAACATGCAAGAAACACACAAGAAACACACAAGAACCACGCAAGAAACACACATGAAACACGCAAGAAACACACAAGAAACGCACAAGAAACATACAAGAAACACACAAGAAACATACAAGAAATACGCAAAAAACCCACAGAAACACACAAGAAACACGCAAGAAACACACAAGAAACACACAAGAAACACACAAGAAACACGCAAAAAACACACAGAAACACTCAAGAAACACACAAGAAACACACAAGAAACATACAAGAAACCCACAGAAAGACACAAGAAACACACAAAAAACACACAAGAAACATACAAGAAACCCACAGAAACACACAAGAAACATACAAGAAACATGCAAAAAACCCACAGAAACACTCAAGAAACACACAAGAAACATACAAGAAACATACAAGAAACACATAAGAAACATACAAGAAACACACAAAAAACCCACAGAAACACACAAGAAACATACAAGAAACACACAAGAAACACACAAGAAACATACAAGAAACACACTAGAAACACAAAAGAAACACGCAAGAAACACGCAAGAAACACACAAGAAACATACAAGAAACACACAAAAAACCCACAGAAACACACAAGAAACACACAAGAAACACACAAGAAACATACAAGAAACATACAAGAAACACACTAGAAACACACAAGAAACACACAAGAAACACGCAAGAAACACACAAGAAACATACAAGAAACCCACAGAAACACACAAGAAACACACAAGAAACACACAAGAAACAAACAAGAAACATACAAGAAACACGCAAAAAACCCACAGAAACACACAAGAAACACACAAGAAACACACAAGAAACACACAAGAAACATACAAGAAACACGCAAAAAACCCATAGAAACACTCAAGAAACACACAAGAAACATACAAGAAAGACACAAGAAACACACAGGAAACACGCAAGAAACACACAAGAAACACACAAGAAACATACAAGAAACCCACAGAAACACGCAAGAAACACACAAGAAACACACAAGAAACATACAAGAAACATACAAGAAACACACTAGAAACACACAAGAAACACGCAAGAAACACACTAGAAACACACAAGAAACACGCAAGAAACACACAAGAAACACACAAAAAACACACAAGAAACAAACAAGAAACATACAAGAAACACGCAAAAAACCCACAGAAACACATAAGAAACACACAAGAAACACACAAGAAACATACAAGAAACACGCAAAAAACCCACAGAAACACTCAAGAAACACTCAAGAAACATACAAGAAACACACAAGAAACACAGAAGAAACATACAAGAAACATACAGGAAACACACAAGAAACATACAAGAAACACACAAAAAACCCACAGAAACACACAAGAAACACACAAGAAACACAGAAGAAACATACAAGAAACACACTAGAAACACACAAGAAACAAGCAAGAAACAGGCAAGAAACACACAAGAAACATACAAGAAACACACAAAAAACCCACAGAAACACACAAGAAACACACAAGAAACATACAAGAAACACACTAGAAACACACAAGAAACACGCAAGAAACACGCAAGAAACACACAAGAAACATACAAGAAACACACAAAAAACCCACAGAAACACACAAGAAACACACAAGAAACACACAAGAAACATACAAGAAACACACTAGAAACACACAAGAAACACGCAAGAAACACACAAGAAACACACAAGAAACACACAAGAAACACGCAAAAAACACACAGAAAAACTCAAGAAACACACAAGAAACATACAAGAAACACTCAAGAAACACACAAGAAACACACAAGAAACACACAAGAAACACGCAAAAAACACACAGAAACACTCAAGAAACACACAAGAAACATACAAGAAACCCACAGAAACACGCAAGAAACAGACAAGAAACACACAAGAAACACACAAGAAACACACAAGAAACATACAAGAAACACGCAAAAAACCCACAGAAACACTCAAGAAACACTCAAGAAACACACAAGAAACACACAAGAAACACAGAAGAAACATACAAGAAACATACAGGAAACACACAAGAAACATACAAGAAACACACAAAAAACCCACAGAAACACACAAGAAACACACAAGAAACACAGAAGAAACATACAAGAAACACACTAGAAACACACAAGAAACAAGCAAGAAACAGGCAAGAAACACACAAGAAACATACAAGAAACACACAAAAAACCCACAGAAACACACAAGAAACACACAAGAAACATACAAGAAACACACTAGAAACACACAAGAAACACGCAAGAAACACGCAAGAAACACACAAGAAACATACAAGAAACACACAAAAAACCCACAGAAACACACAAGAAACACACAAGAAACACACAAGAAACATACAAGAAACACACTAGAAACACACAAGAAACACGCAAGAAACACACAAGAAACACACAAGAAACACACAAGAAACACGCAAAAAACACACAGAAACACTCAAGAAACACACAAGAAACATACAAGAAACACTCAAGAAACACACAAGAAACACACAAGAAACACACAAGAAACACGCAAAAAACACACAGAAACACTCAAGAAACAGACAAGAAACATACAAGAAACACGCAAAAAACCCACAGAAACACACAAGAAACACACAAGAAACACACAAGAATCACACAAGAAACATACAAGAAACACGCAAGAAACACACAAGAAACACACAAGAAACACACAAGAAACACACAAGAAACAAACAAGAAACATACAAGAAACACGCAAAAAACCCACAGAAACACACAAGAAACACACAAGAAACACACAAGAAATACACAAGAAACATACAAGAAACACACAAAAAACCCACAGAAACACTCAAGAAACACACAAGAAACATACAAGAAACACACAAGAAACACACAGGAAACACGCAAGAAACACACAAGAAACACACAAGAAACACACAAGAAACACACAAGAAACATACAAGAAACACGCAAAAAACCCACAGAAACACTCAAGAAACACTCAAGAAACACACAAGAAACACACAAGAAACACAGAAGAAACATACAAGAAACACACAAGAAACATACAAGAAACACACAAAAAACCCACAGAAACACACAAGAAACACACAAGAAACACACAAGAAACATACAAGAAACACGCAAAAAACCCACAGAAACACTCAAGAAACACACAAAAAATACACAAGAAACATACAAGAAACACACTAGAAACACACAAGAAACACGCAAGAACCACACAAGAAACACACAAGAAACACACAAGAAACACGCAAAAAACACACAGAAACACTCAAGAAACACACAAGAAACATACAAGAAACACTCAAGAAAGACACAAGAAACACACAAGAAACACACAAGAAACATACAAGAAACACACAAGAAACATACAAGAAACACACAAGAAACACACAAGAAACATACAAGAAACACGCAAAAAACCCACGGAAACACACAAGAAACTCACAAGAAACACGCAAAAAACCCACAGAATCACCAAGAAACACACAAGAAACACGCAAAAAACCCACAGAAACATACAAGAAACACACAAGAAACACACAAGAAACATACAAGAAACACTCAAAAAACCCACAGAAACATACAAGAAACACTCAAGAAACACACAAGAAACACACAAGAAACATACAAGAAACCCACAGAAACACACAAGAAACACACAAGAAACAAGCAAAAAAACCACAGAAACACACAAGAAACACACAAGAAACATACAAGAAACATACAAGAAACACACAAGAAACACACAAGAAACACGCAAGAAACACACAAGAAACACACAAGAAACACACAAGAAACATACAAGAAACACACAAGAAACACACAAGAAACACGCAAGAAACACACAAGAAACACACAAAAAACACACAAGAAACACACAAGAAACACACAAGAAACATACAAGAAACACTCAAGAAATACGCAAGAAACACGCAAGAAACACACAAGAAACACGCAAGAAACACGCAAGAAATACGCAAAAACACACAGAAACACGCAAGAAACACGCAAGAAACACACAAGAAACACACAAGAAACATACAAGAAACATACAAGAAACACACAAGAAACACACAAGAAACACGCAAGAAACACACAAGAAACATACAAGAAACACACAAGAAACATACAAGAAACACACAAGAAACACACAAGAAACACGCAAGAAACACACAAGAAACACACAAGAAACACACAAGAAACACACAAGAAACACGCAAGAAACACACAAGAAACACACAAGAAACACACAAGAAACATACAAGAAACACACAAGAAACACACAAGAAACACACAAGAAACACACAAGAAACACACAAGAAACATACAAGAAACACACAAGAAACATACAAGAAACAAGCAAAAAACCCACAGAAACACACAAGAAACACACAAGAAACACACAAGAAACATACAAGAAACACACAAGAAACACACAAGAAACACACAAGAAACACACAAGAAACACACAAGAAATACACAAGAAACACGCAAGAAACACACAAAAAACACACAGAAACACTCAAGAAACACACAAGAAACACACAAGAAACATACAAGAAACACGCAAAAAACCCACAGAAACACAAAAGAAACATGCAAAAAACACACAGAAACACTCAAGAAACACACAAGAAACACACAAGAAATACGCAAAAAACACACAAAAACACACAAGAAACATACAAGAAACACGCAAAAAACACACAGAAACACTCAAGAAACACACAAGAAATACACAAGAAACATACAAGAAACACGCGAAAAACACACAAGAAACACACAAAAAACACTCAAGAAACACACAAGAAACACACAAGAAACAATCAAGAAAAACGCAAGAAACACACAAGAAACACGCAAGAAACACGCAAGAAATATGCAAAAACACACAGAAACACGCAAGAAACACGCAAGAAACACACAAGAAACACCTAAAAAACACGCAAAAATACCACAGAAACACACAAGAAACACACAAGAAACACACAAGAAACACAAGAAACATACAAGAAACACGCAAAAAACCCACAGAAACACTCAAGAAACACACAAGAAATACACAAAAAACACACAGAAACACAAAAGAAACACACAAGAAACATATAAGAAACATACAAGAAACACGCAAAAAACACACAAGAAACACACAAAAAACACACAGAAACACACAAGAAACACGCAAAAAACACACAGAAACACTCAAGAAACACACAAAAAACAAACAAGAAACACACAAAAAACACTCAAGAAACACACAAGAAACACGCAAGAAACATGCAAAAAAACACTCAAGAAACAAACAAGAAATACACAAGAAACATACAAGAAACACGCAAAAACACACAAGAAACACACAAAAAACACTCAAGAAACACACAAGAAACACGCAAGAAACACGCAAGAAACATGCAAGAAACACGCAAGAAACACACAAGAAACACACAAGAAACACGCAAGAAACACGCAAGAAATACGCAAGAAACACGCAAGAAACACACAAGAAACACGCAAAAAACATGCAAAAAACAAACAGAAACACTCAAGAAACACATAAGAAACACGCAAGAAACATGCAAGAAACACGCAAAAAACCCACAGAAACACACAAGAAACACTCAAAGAACACACAAGAAACACGCAAGAAACACGCAAAAAACCCACAGAAACACGCAAGAAACACGCAAAAAACACACTAGAAACAGACTAGAAACACGCAAGAAACACGTAAAAAACACACTAGAAACACACAAGAAACATACAAGAAACACACAAGAAACACACAAGAAACACACAAGAAACATACAAGAAACATGCAAAAAACCCACAGAAACACTCAAGAAACACACAAGAAACATACAACAAATACACAAGAAACACACAAGAAACACGCAAATAACACACAGAAACACTCAAGGAACATACAAGAAACACTCAAGAAACACACAAGAAACATACAAGAAACCCACAGAAACACACAAGAAACACACAAGAAACACACAAGAAACACGCAAGAAACACACAAGAAACACACAAGAAACACGCAAAAAACACACAGAAACACTCAAGAAACATACAAGAAATACACAAGAAACACACAAGAAACACGCAAGAAACACACAAGAAACACACAAGAAACACGCAAAAAACACACAGAAACACTCAAGAAACATACAAGAAACACTCAAGAAACACACAAGAAACACACAAGAAACATTCAAGAAACCCACAGAAACACACAAGAAACACACAAGAAACACACAAGAAACACACAAGAAACACACAAGAAACAAACAAGAAACATACAAGAAACACGCAAAAAACCCACAGAAACACACAAGAAACACACAAGAAACACACAAGAAACACACAAGAAACATACAAGAAACACACAAAAAACCCACAGAAACACTCAAGAAACACACAAGAAACATACAAGAAACACACAAGAAACACACAGGAAACACGCAAGAAACACACAAGAAACACACAAGAAACACACAAGAAACACACAAGAAACACACAAGAAACATACAAGAAACACGCAAAAAACCCACAGAAACACTCAAGAAACACTCAAGAAACACACAAGAAACACACAAGAAACACAGAAGAAACATACAAGAAACACACAAGAAACATACAAGAAACACACAAAAAACCCACAGAAACACACAAGAAACATACAAGAAACACGCAAAAAACCCACAGAAACACTCAAGAAACACACAAAAAATACACAAGAAACATACAAGAAACACACTAGAAACACACAAGAAACACGCAAGAAACACACAAGAAACACACAAGAAACACACAAGAAACACGCAAAAAACACACAGAAACACTCAAGAAACACACAAGAAACATACAAGAAACACTCAAGAAACACACAAGAAACACACAAGAAACACACAAGAAACACGCAAAAAACACACAGAAACACTCAAGAAACAGACAAGAAACATACAAGAAACACGCAAAAAACCCACAGAAACACACAATAAACACACAAGAAACACACAAGAAACATACAAGAAACACGCAAAAAACCCACAGAAACACAAAAGAAACATGCAAAAAACACACAGAAACACTCAAGAAACACACAAGAAACACACAAGAAATACGCAAAAAACACACAAAAACACACAAGAAACATACAAGAAACACGCAAAAAACACACAAGAAACACACAAAAAACACACAGAAACACACAAGAAACACGCAAAAAACACACAGAAACACTCAAGAAACACACAAGAAATACACAAGAAACATACAAGAAACACGCGAAAAACACACAAAAAACACTCAAGAAACACACAAGAAACACACAAGAAACACGCAAGAAACACACAAGAAACACACAAGAAACATACAAGAAACCCACAGAAACACGCAAGAAACACACAAGAAACACACAAGAAACACACAAGAAACACACAAGAAACATACAAGAAACACGCAAAAAACCTACAGAAACCCACAGAAACACGCAAGAAACACACAAGAAACACACAAGAAACATACAAGAAACACGCAAAAAACCCACAGAAACACATAAGAAACACACAAGAAACACACAAGAAACACGCAAAAAACCCACAGAAACACGCAAGAAACACGCAAAAAACACACTAGAAACAGACTAGAAACACGCAAGAAACACACAAGAAACACACAAGAAACATACAAGAAACACGCAAAAAACCCACAGAAACACATAAGAAACACACAAGAAACACGCAAGAAACACGCAAAAAACCCACAGAAACACGCAAGAAACACGCAAAAAACACACTAGAAACAGACTAGAAACACGCAAGAAACACGTAAAAAACACACTAGAAACACACAAGAAACATACAAGAAACACACAAGAAACACACAAGAAACACACAAGAAACATACAAGAAACATGCAAAAAATCCACAGAAACACTCAAGAAACACACAAGAAACATACAACAAATACACAAGAAACACACAAGAAACACGCAAATAACACACAGAAACACTCAAGGAACATACAAGAAACACTCAAGAAACACACAAGAAACAAACAAGAAACCCACAGAAACACACAAGAAACACACAAGAAACACACAAGAAACACGCAAGAAACACGCAAGAAACACACAAGAAACACACAAGAAACACGCAAAAAACACACAGAAACACTCAAGAAACATACAAGAAACACTCAAGAAACACACAAGAAACACACAAGAAACATTCAAGAAACCCACAGAAACACACAAGAAACACACAAGAAACACACAAGAAACACACAAGAAACACACAAGAAACAAACAAGAAACATACAAGAAACACGCAAAAAACCCACAGAAACACACAAGAAACACACAAGAAACACACAAGAAACACACAAGAAACATACAAGAAACACACAAAAAACCCACAGAAACACTCAAGAAACACACAAGAAACATACAAGAAACACACAAGAAACACACAGGAAACACGCAAGAAACACACAAGAAACACACAAGAAACACACAAGAAACACACAAGAAACACACAAGAAACATACAAGAAACACGCAAAAAACCCACAGAAACACTCAAGAAACACTCAAGAAACACACAAGAAACACACAAGAAACACAGAAGAAACATACAAGAAACACACAAGAAACATACAAGAAACACACAAAAAACCCACAGAAACACACAAGAAACACACAAGAAACACACAAGAAACATACAAGAAACATACAAGAAACACGCAAAAAACCCACAGAAACATACAAGAAACTCACAAGAAACACGCAAAAAACCCACAGAAACACACAAGAAACATACAAGAAACACGCAAAAAACCCACAGAAACATACAAGAAACACACAAGAAACACAAAAGAAACACACAAGAAACATACAAGAAACACGCAAAAAACCCACAGAAACACTCAAGAAACATACAAGAAACACTCAAGAAACACACAAGAAACACACAAGAAACATACAAGAAACCCACAGAAACACACAAGAAACACACAAGAAACAAGCAAAAAAAACACAGAAACACACAAGAAACACACAAGAAACATACAAGAAACATGCAAAAAACACACAGAAACACTCAAGAAACACACAAGAAACATACAAGAAACACACAAGAAACACACAAGAAACACGCAAGAAACACACAAGAAACACACAAGAAACACACAAGAAACATACAAGAAACACACAAGAAACACACAAGAAACACACAAGAAACACACAAGAAACACACTAGAAACATACAAGAAACACACAAGAAACATACAAGAAACAAGCAAAAAACCCACAGAAACACACAAGAAACACACAAGAAACATACAAGAAACACACAAGAAACACACAAGAAACACACAAGAAACACACAAGAAATTCACAAGAAACACGCAAGAAACACACAAAAAACACACAGAAACACTCAAGAAACACACAAGAAACACACAAGAAACATACAAGAAACACGCAAAAAACCCACAGAAACACAAAAGAAACATGCAAAAAACACACAGAAACACTCAAGAAACACACAAGAAACACACAAGAAATACGCAAAAAACACACAAAAACACACAAGAAACATACAAGAAACACGCAAAAAACACACAAGAAACACACAAAAAACACACAGAAACACACAAGAAACACGCAAAAAACACACAGAAACACTCAAGAAACACACAAGAAATACACAAGAAACATACAAGAAACACGCGAAAAACACACAAGAAACACACAAAAAACACTCAAGAAACACACAAGAAACACACAAGAAACAATCAAGAAATACGCAAGAAACACGCAAGAAACACACAAGAAACACGCAAGAAACACGCAAGAAATACGCAAAAACACACAGAAACACGCAAGAAACACGCACGAAACACAAGAAACACCTAAAAAACACGCAAAAAACCCACAGAAACACACAAGAAACACACAAGAAACACACAAGAAACACAAGAAACATACAAGAAACACGCAAAAAACCCACAGAAACACTCAAGAAACACACAAGAAATACACAAGAAACATACAAGAAACACACAAGAAACACACAAGAAACACGCAAGAAACACACAAGAAACACACAAGAAACACACAAGAAACACGCAAAAAACACACAGAAACACTCAAGAAACACACAAGAAACATACAAGAAACATATAAGAAACATACAAGAAACACGCAAAAAACACACAAGAAACACACAAAAAACACACAGAAACACAAAAGAAACACACAAGAAACATACAAGAAACATATAAGAAACATACAAGAAACACGCAAAAAACACACAAGAAACACACAAAAATCACACAGAAACACACAAGAAACACGCAAAAAACACACAGAAACACTCAAGAAACACACTAGAAATACACAAGAAACATACAAGAAACACGCAAAAACACACAAGAAACACACAAAAAACACTCAAGAAACACACAAGAAACACGCAAGAACCATGCAAAAAACACTCAAGAAACACACAAGAAATACACAAGAAACATACAAGAAACACGCAAAAACACACAAGAAACACACAAAAAACACTCAAGAAACACACAAGAAACACGCAAGAAACATGCAAAAAACACACAAGAAACACGCAAGAAACACGCAAAAAACATGCAAGAAACACACAAGAAACACACAAGAACCACGCAAGAAACACACATGAAACACGCAAGAAACACACAAGAAACGCACAAGAAACATACAAGAAACACACAAGAAACATACAAGAAATACGCAAAAAACCCACAGAAACACACAAGAAACACGCAAGAAACACACAAGAAACACACAAGAAACACACAAGAAACACGCAAAAAACACACAGAAACACTCAAGAAACACGCAAGAAACACACAAGAAACACACAAGAAACACACAAGAAACACGCAAAAAACACACAGAAACACTCAAGAAACACACAAGAAACACACAAGAAACATACAAGAAACCCACAGAAAGACACAAGAAACACACAAAAAACACACAAGAAACATACAAGAAACCCACAGAAACACACAAGAAACACACAAGAAACACACAAGAAACACACAAGAAACATACAAGAAACACACAAGAAACAGACAAGAAACCCACAGAAACACTCAAGAAACACTCAAGAAACATACAAGAAACATACAAGAAACCCACAGAAACACACAAGAAACACACAAGAAACACACAAGAAACACACAAGAAACACACAAGAAACATACAAGAAACACACAAGAAACAGACAAGAAACCCACAGAAACACTCAAGAAACACTCAAGAAACATACAAGAAACATACAAGAAACACACAAGAAACATACAAGAAACACACAAAAAACCCACAGAAACACACAAGAAACACACAAGAAACACACAAGAAACATACAAGAAACACACTAGAAACACACAAGAAACACGCAAGAAACACGCAAGAAACACACAAGAAACATACAAGAAACACACAAAAAACCCACAGAAACACACAAGAAACACACAAGAAACACACAAGAAACATAGAAGAAACATACAGGAAACACACTAGAAACACACAAGAAACACACAAGAAACACGCAAGAAACACACAAGAAACATACAAGAAACCCACAGAAACACACAAGGAACACACAAGAAACACACAAGAAACAAACAAGAAACATACAAGAAACACTCAAAAAACCCACAGAAACACACAAGAAACACACAAGAAACACACAAGAAACACACAAGAAACATACAAGAAACACGCAAAAAACCCATAGAAACACTCAAGAAACACACAAGAAACATACAAGAAAGACACAAGAAACACACAGGAAACACGCAAGAAACACACAAGAAACATACAAGAAACATACAAGAAACACACTAGAAACACACAAGAAACACGCAAGAAACACACAAGAAACACACAAGAAACATACAAGAAACCCACAGAAACACACAAGAAACACACAAGAAACACACAAGAAACACACAAGAAACAAACAAGAAACATACAAGAAACACACTAGAAACACACAAGAAACACACAAGAACCACGCAAGAAACACACATGAAACACGCAAGAAACACACAAGAAACGCACAAGAAACATACAAGAAACACACAAGAAACATACAAGAAATACGCAAAAAACCCACAGAAACACACAAGAAACACGCAAGAAACACACAAGAAACACGCAAAAAACACACAGAAACACTCAAGAAACACACAAGAAACACACAAGAAACATACAAGAAACCCACAGAAAGACACAAGAAACACACAAAAAACACACAAGAAACATACAAGAAACCCACAGAAACACACAAGAAACACACAAGAAACACACAAGAAACACACAAGAAACACAAAAGAAACATACAAGAAACATGCAAAAAACCCACAGAAACACTCAAGAAACACACAAGAAACATACAAGAAACATACAAGAAACACACAAGAAACATACAAGAAACACGCAAAAAACCCACAGAAACACTCAAGAAACACACAAGAAACATACAAGAAACACACAAGAAACACACAGGAAACACGCAAGAAACACACAAGAAACACACGAGAAACACACAAGAAACACACAAGAAACATACAAGAAACACGCAAAAAACCCACAGAAACACTCAAGAAACACTCAAGAAACACACAAGAAACACACAAGAAACACAGAAGAAACATACAAGAAACACACAAGAAACATACAAGAAACACACAAAAAACCCACAGAAACACACAAGAAACACGCAAGAAACACACAAGAAACATACAAGAAACACGCAAAAAACACACAAGAAACACGCAAAAAACACACAGAAACACTCAAGAAACACACAAGAAACATACAAGAAACACTCAAGAAACACACAAGAAACACACAAGAAACACGCAAAAAACACACAGAAACACTCAAGAAACACACAAGAAACATACAAGAAACACTCAAGAAACACACAAGAAACACACAAGAAACACGCAAAAAACACACATAAACACTCAAGAAACAGACAAGAAACATACAAGAAACACGCAAAAAACCCACAGAAACACAAAAGAAACATGCAAAAAACACACAGAAACACTCAAGAAACACACAAGAAACACACAAGAAATACGCAAAAAACACACAAAAACACACAAGAAACATACAAGAAACACGCAAAAAACACACAAGAAACACACAAAAAACACACAGAAACACACAAGAAACACGCAAAAAACACACAGAAACACTCAAGAAACACACAAGAAATACACAAGAAACATACAAGAAACACGCGAAAAACACACAAGAAACACACAAAAAACACTCAAGAAACACACAAGAAACACACAAGAAACACGCAAGAAACACACAAGAAACACACAAGAAACATACAAGAAACCCACAGAAACACGCAAGAAACACACAAGAAACACACAAGAAACATACAAGAAACACGCAAAAAACCCACAGAAACCCACAGAAACACGCAAGAAACACACAAGAAACACACAAGAAACATACAAGAAACACGCAAAAAACCCACAGAAACACATAAGAAACACACAAGAAACACACAAGAAACATACAAGAAACACGCAAAAAACCCACAGAAACACTCAAGAAACACACAAGAAACATACAAGAAACACACAAGAAACACACAGGAAACACGCAAGAAACACACAAGAAACACACAAGAAACACACAAGAAATATACAAGAAAACCACAGAAACACGCAAGAAACACACAAGAAACACACAAGAAACACACAAGAAACACGCAAAAAACCCAGAAAAACACTCAAGAAACACTCAAGAAACACACAAGAAACACACAAGAAACACAGAAGAAACACACAAGAAACATACAAGAAACCCACAGAAAGACACAAGAAACACACAAAAAACACACAAGAAACATACAAGAAACCCACAGAAACACACAAGAAACACACAAGAAACACACAAGAAACACACAAGAAACACACAAGAAACATACAAGAAACATGCAAAAAACCCACAGAAACACTCAAGAAACACACAAGAAACATACAAGAAACATACAAGAAACACACAAGAAACATACAAGAAACACGCGAAAAACCCACAGAAACACTCAAGAAACACACAAGAAACATACAAGAAACACACAAGAAACACACAGGAAACACGCAAGAAACACACAAGAAACACACAAGAAACACACAAGAAACACACAAGAAACACACAAGAAACATACAAGAAACACGCAAAAAACCCACAGAAACACTCAAGAAACACTCAAGAAACACACAAGAAACACACAAGAAACACAGAAGAAACATACAAGAAACACACAAGAAACATACAAGAAACACACAAAAAACCCACAGAAACACACAAGAAACACGCAAGAAACACACAAGAAACATACAAGAAACACGCAAAAAACCCACAGAAACACTCAAGAAACACACAAAAAATACACAAGAAACATACAAGAAACACACTAGAAACACACAAGAAACACGCAAGAAACACACAAGAAACACACAAGAAACACACAAGAAACACGCAAAAAACACACAGAAACACTCAAGAAACACACAAGAAACATACAAGAAACACTCAAGAAACACACAAGAAACACACAAGAAACACACAAGAAACACGCAAAAAACACACAGAAACACTCAAGAAACAGACAAGAAACATACAAGAAACACGCAAAAAACCCACAGAAACACACAAGAAACACACAAGAAACACACAAGAAACATACAAGAAACACGCAAAAAACCCACAGAAACACAAAAGAAACATGCAAAAAACACACAGAAACACTCAAGAAACACACAAGAAACACACAAGAAATACGCAAAAAACACACAAAAACACACAAGAAACATACAAGAAACACGCAAAAAACACACAAGAAACACACAAAAAACACACAGAAACACACAAGAAACACGCAAAAAACACACAGAAACACTCAAGAAACACACAAGAAATACACAAGAAACATACAAGAAACACGCGAAAAACACACAAGAAACACACAAAAAACACTCAAGAAACACACAAGAAACACACAAGAAACACGCAAGAAACACACAAGAAACACACAAGAAACATACAAGAAACCCACAGAAACACGCAAGAAACACAAGAAACACATAAGAAACATACAAGAAACACGCAAAAAACATGCAAAAAAACACTCAAGAAACACACAAGAAATACACCAGAAACATACAAGAAACACGCAAAAACACACAAGAAACACACAAAAAACACTCAAGAAACACACAAGAAACACGCAAGAAACATGCAAAAAACACACAAGAAACACGCAAGAAACACGCAAAAAACATGCAAGAAACACACAAGAAACACACAAGAACCACGCAAGAAACACGCAAGAAACATGCAAGAAACACGCAAGAAACACACAAGAAACACACAAGAAACACGCAAGAAACACGCAAGAAATACGCAAGAAACACGCAAGAAATACGCAAAAACACACAGAAACACGAAAGAAACACGCAAGAAACACACAAGAAACACGCAAAAAACATGCAAAAAACAAACAGAAACACTCAAGAAACACATAAGAAACACGCAAGAAACATGCAAGAAACACGCAAAAAACCCACAGAAACACACAAGAAACACTCAAAGAACACACAAGAAACACGCAAGAAACACGCAAAAAACCCACAGAAACACGCAAGAAACACGCAAAAAACACACTAGAAACAGACTAGAAACACGCAAGAAACACGTAAAAAACACACTAGAAACACAAAAGAAACATACAAGAAACACACAAGAAACACACAAGAAACACACAAGAAACATACAAGAAACATGCAAAAAACCCACAGAAACACTCAAGAAACACACAAGAAACATACAACAAATACACAAGAAACACACAAGAAACACGCAAATAACACACAGAAACACTCAAGGAACATACAAGAAACACTCAAGAAACACACAAGAAACATACAAGAAACCCACAGAAACACACAAGAAACACACAAGAAACACACAAGAAACACGCAAGAAACACACAAGAAACACACAAGAAACACGCAAAAAACACACAGAAACACTCAAGAAACATACAAGAAATACACAAGAAACACACAAGAAACACGCAAGAAACACACAAGAAACACACAAGAAACACGCAAAAAACACACAGAAACACTCAAGAAACATACAAGAAACACTCAAGAAACACACAAGAAACACACAAGAAACATTCAAGAAACCCACAGAAACACACAAGAAACACACAAGAAACACACAAGAAACACACAAGAAACACACAAGAAACAAACAAGAAACATACAAGAAACACGCAAAAAACCCACAGAAACACACAAGAAACACACAAGAAACACACAAGAAATACACAAGAAACATACAAGAAACACGCAAAAAACCCACAGAAACACTCAAGAAACACACAAGAAACATACAAGAAACACACAAGAAACACACAGGAAACACGCAAGAAACACACAAGAAACACACAAGAAACACACAAGAAACACACAAGAAACATACAAGAAACACGCAAAAAACCCACAGAAACACTCAAGAAACACTCAAGAAACACACAAGAAACACACAAGAAACACAGAAGAAACATACAAGAAACACACAAGAAACATACAAGAAACACACAAAAAACCCACAGAAACACACAAGAAACACACAAGAAACACACAAGAAACATACAAGAAACACGCAAAAAACCCACAGAAACACTCAAGAAACACACAAAAAATACACAAGAAACATACAAGAAACACACTAGAAACACACAAGAAACACGCAAGAAACACACAAGAAACACGCAAGAAACACACAAGAAACACGCAAAAAACACACAGAAACACTCAAGAAACACACAAGAAACATACAAGAAACACTCAAGAAACACACAAGAAACACACAAGAAACACGCAAAAAACACACAGAAACACTCAAGAAACAGACAAGAAACATACAAGAAACACGCAAAAAACCCACAGAAACACACAAGAAACACACAAGAAACACACAAGAAACATACAAGAAACACGCAAAAAACCCACAGAAACACAAAAGAAACATGCAAAAAACACGCAGAAACACTCAAGAAACACACAAGAAACACACAAGAAATACGCAAAAAACACACAAAAACACACAAGAAACATACAAGAAACACGCAAAAAACACACAAGAAACACACAAAAAACACA
Source organism: Eucyclogobius newberryi (assembly GCF_026437365.1). NCBI lineage: Eukaryota > Metazoa > Chordata > Actinopteri > Gobiiformes > Gobiidae > Eucyclogobius > Eucyclogobius newberryi. Next base: position 21,512 of record NW_027316188.1, on the reverse strand, counting down.
CAGAAACACACAAGAAACACGCAAAAAACACACAGAAACACTCAAGAAACACACAAGAAATACACAAGAAACATACAAGAAACACGCGAAAAACACACAAAAAACACTCAAGAAACACACAAGAAACACACAAGAAACACGCAAGAAACACACAAGAAACACACAAGAAACATACAAGAAACACGCGAAAAACACACAAAAAACACTCAAGAAACACACAAGAAACACACAAGAAACACACAAAAAACACACAGAAACACACAAGAAACACGCAAAAAACACACAGAAACACTCAAGAAACACACAAGAAATACACAAGAAACATACAAGAAACACGCGAAAAACACACAAGAAACACACAAAAAACACTCAAGAAACACACAAGAAACACACAAGAAACAATCAAGAAATACGCAAGAAACACGCAAGAAACACACAAGAAACACGCAAGAAACACGCAAGAAATACGCAAAAACACACAGAAACACGCAAGAAACACGCAAGAAACACACAAGAAACACCTAAAAAACACGCAAAAAAACCCACAGAAACACACAAGAAACACACAAGAAACACACAAGAAACACAAGAAACATACAAGAAACACGCAAAAAACCCACAGAAACACTCAAGAAACACACAAGAAATACACAAGAAACATACAAGAAACACACAAGAAACACACAAGAAACACGCAAGAAACACACAAGAAACACACAAGAAACACACAAGAAACACGCAAAAAACACACAGAAAAACTCAAGAAACACACAAGAAACATACAAGAAACATATAAGAAACATACAAGAAACACGCAAAAAACACACAAGAAACACACAAAAAACACACAGAAACACAAAAGAAACACACAAGAAACATACAAGAAACATATAAGAAACATACAAGAAACACGCAAAAAACACACAAGAAACACACAAAAAACACACAGAAACACACAAGAAACACGCAAAAAACACACAGAAACACTCAAGAAACACACTAGAAATACACAAGAAACATACAAGAAACACGCAAAAAACACACAAGAAACACACAAAAAACACTCAAGAAACACACAAGAAACACGCAAGAAACATGCAAAAAACACTCAAGAAACACACAAGAAATACACAAGAAACATACAAGAAACACGCAAAAACACACAAGAAACACACAAAAAACAGTCAAGAAACACACAAGAAACACGCAAGAAACATGCAAAAAACACACAAGAAACACGCAAGAAACACGCAAAAACATGCAAGAAACACACAAGAAACACACAAGAACCACGCAAGAAACACACATGAAACACGCAAGAAACACACAAGAAACGCACAAGAAACATACAAGAAACACACAAGAAACATACAAGAAATACGCAAAAAACCCACAGAAACACACAAGAAACACGCAAGAAACACACAAGAAACACACAAGAAACACACAAGAAACACGCAAAAAACACACAGAAACACTCAAGAAACACACAAGAAACACACAAGAAACATACAAGAAACCCACAGAAAGACACAAGAAACACACAAAAAACACACAAGAAACATACAAGAAACCCACAGAAACACACAAGAAACATACAAGAAACATGCAAAAAACCCACAGAAACACTCAAGAAACACACAAGAAACATACAAGAAACAAACAAGAAACACACAAGAAACATACAAGAAACACACAAAAAACCCACAGAAACACACAAGAAACACACAAGAAACACACAAGAAACACACAAGAAACATACAAGAAACACACTAGAAACACAAAAGAAACACGCAAGAAACACGCAAGAAACACACAAGAAACATACAAGAAACACACAAAAAACCCACAGAAACACACAAGAAACACACAAGAAACACACAAGAAACATACAAGAAACATACAAGAAACACACTAGAAACACACAAGAAACACACAAGAAACACGCAAGAAACACACAAGAAACATACAAGAAACCCACAGAAACACACAAGAAACACACAAGAAACACACAAGAAACAAACAAGAAACATACAAGAAACACGCAAAAAACCCACAGAAACACACAAGAAACACACAAGAAACACACAAGAAACACACAAGAAACATACAAGAAACACGCAAAAAACCCATAGAAACACTCAAGAAACACACAAGAAACATACAAGAAAGACACAAGAAACACACAGGAAACACGCAAGAAACACACAAGAAACACACAAGAAACATACAAGAAACCCACAGAAACACGCAAGAAACACACAAGAAACACACAAGAAACATACAAGAAACATACAAGAAACACACTAGAAACACACAAGAAACACGCAAGAAACACACTAGAAACACACAAGAAACACGCAAGAAACACACAAGAAACACACAAAAAACACACAAGAAACAAACAAGAAACATACAAGAAACACGCAAAAAACCCACAGAAACACATAAGAAACACACAAGAAACACACAAGAAACACACAAGAAACATACAAGAAACACGCAAAAAACCCACAGAAACACTCAAGAAACACACAAGAAACATACAAGAAACACACTAGAAACACACAAGAAACACGCAAGAAACACACAAGAAACACACAAGAAACACACAAGAAACACGCAAAAAACACACAGAAACACTCAAGAAACACACAAGAAACATACAAGAAACCCACAGAAACACGCAAGAAACAGACAAGAAACACACAAGAAACACACAAGAAACACACAAGAAACATACAAGAAACACGCAAAAAACCCACAGAAACACTCAAGAAACACTCAAGAAACACACAAGAAACACACAAGAAACACAGAAGAAACATACAAGAAACATACAGGAAACACACAAGAAACATACAAGAAACACACAAAAAACCCACAGAAACACACAAGAAACACACAAGAAACACAGAAGAAACATACAAGAAACACACTAGAAACACACAAGAAACAAGCAAGAAACAGGCAAGAAACACACAAGAAACATACAAGAAACACACAAAAAACCCACAGAAACACACAAGAAACACACAAGAAACATACAAGAAACACACTAGAAACACACAAGAAACACGCAAGAAACACGCAAGAAACACACAAGAAACATACAAGAAACACACAAAAAACCCACAGAAACACACAAGAAACACACAAGAAACACACAAGAAACATACAAGAAACACACTAGAAACACACAAGAAACACGCAAGAAACACACAAGAAACACACAAGAAACACACAAGAAACACGCAAAAAACACACAGAAACACTCAAGAAACACACAAGAAACATACAAGAAACACTCAAGAAACACACAAGAAACACACAAGAAACACACAAGAAACACGCAAAAAACACACAGAAACACTCAAGAAACAGACAAGAAACATACAAGAAACACGCAAAAAACCCACAGAAACACACAAGAAACACACAAGAAACACACAAGAATCACACAAGAAACATACAAGAAACACGCAAGAAACACACAAGAAACACACAAGAAACATACAAGAAACCCACAGAAACACACAAGAAACACACAAGAAACACGCAAAAAACCCACAGAAACACACAAGAAACACACAAGAAACACACAAGAAACACGCAAGAAACATACAAGAAACACGCAAAAAACCCACAGAAACACTCAAGAAACACACAAGAAACACTCAAGAAAGACACAAGAAACACACAAGAAACACACAAGAAACATACAAGAAACACACAAGAAACATACAAGAAACACACAAGAAACACACAAGAAACATACAAGAAACACGCAAAAAACCCACGGAAACACACAAGAAACTCACAAGAAACACGCAAAAAACCCACAGAAACACCAAGAAACACACAAGAAACACGCAAAAAACCCACAGAAACACTCAAGAAACACACAAGAAACATACAAGAAACACACAAGAAACATACAAGAAACACTCAAAAAACCCACAGAAACATACAAGAAACACTCAAGAAACACACAAGAAACACACAAGAAACATACAAGAAACCCACAGAAACACACAAGAAACACACAAGAAACAAGCAAAAAAACCACAGAAACACACAAGAAACACACAAGAAACATACAAGAAACATACAAGAAACACACAAGAAACACACAAGAAACACGCAAGAAACACACAAGAAACACACAAGAAACACACAAGAAACATACAAGAAACACACAAGAAACACACAAGAAACACGCAAGAAACACACAAGAAACACACAAGAAACACACAAGAAACACGCAAGAAACACGCAAGAAACACACAAGAAACACACAAGAAACACACAAGAAACATACAAGAAACACACAAGAAACACACAAGAAACACACAAGAAACACACAAGAAACACACAAGAAACATACAAGAAACACACAAGAAACATACAAGAAACAAGCAAAAAACCCACAGAAACACACAAGAAACACACAAGAAACACACAAGAAACACACAAGAAACACACAAGAAACACACAAGAAATACACAAGAAACACGCAAGAAACACACAAAAAACACACAGAAACACTCAAGAAACACACAAGAAACACACAAGAAACATACAAGAAACACGCAAAAAACCCACAGAAACACAAAAGAAACATGCAAAAAACACACAGAAACACTCAAGAAACACACAAGAAACACACAAGAAATACGCAAAAAACACACAAAAACACACAAGAAACATACAAGAAACACGCAAAAAACACACAGAAACACTCAAGAAACACACAAGAAATACACAAGAAACATACAAGAAACACGCGAAAAACACACAAGAAACACACAAAAAACACTCAAGAAACACACAAGAAACACACAAGAAACAATCAAGAAAAACGCAAGAAACACACAAGAAACATGCAAGAAACACGCAAGAAATATGCAAAAACACACAGAAACACGCAAGAAACACGCAAGAAACACACAAGAAACACCTAAAAAACACGCAAAAATACCACAGAAACACACAAGAAACACACAAGAAACACACAAGAAACACAAGAAACATACAAGAAACACGCAAAAAACCCACAGAAACACTCAAGAAACACACAAGAAATACACAAGAAACATACAAGAAACACACAAGAAACTCACAAGAAACACGCAAGAAACACACAAGAAACACACAACAAACACACAACAAACACGCAAAAAACACACAGAAACACTCAAGAAACACACAAAAAACATATAAGAAACATACAAGAAACACGCAAAAAACACACAAGAAACACACAAAAAACACACAGAAACACACAAGAAACACGCAAAAAACACACAGAAACACTCAAGAAACACACAAAAAACAAACAAGAAACACACAAAAAACACTCAAGAAACACACAAGAAACACGCAAGAAACATGCAAAAAAACACTCAAGAAACAAACAAGAAATACACAAGAAACATACAAGAAACACGCAAAAACACACAAGAAACACACAAAAAACACTCAAGAAACACACAAGAAACACGCAAGAAACATGAAAAAACACACAAGAAACACGCAAGAAACACGCAAAAAACATGCAAGAAACACACAAGAAACACACAAGAACCACGCAAGAAACACGCAAGAAACATGCAAGAAACACGCAAGAAACACACAAGAAACACACAAGAAACACGCAAGAAACACGCAAGAAATACGCAAGAAACACGCAAGAAATACGCAAAAACACACAGAAACACGAAAGAAACACGCAAGAAACACACAAGAAACACGCAAAAAACATGCAAAAAACAAACAGAAACACTCAAGAAACACATAAGAAACACGCAAGAAACATGCAAGAAACACGCAAAAAACCCACAGAAACACACAAGAAACACTCAAAGAACACACAAGAAACACGCAAGAAACACGCAAAAAACCCACAGAAACACGCAAGAAACACGCAGAAAACACACTAGAAACAGACTAGAAACACGCAAGAAACACGTAAAAAACACACTAGAAACACACAAGAAACATACAAGAAACACACAAGAAACACACAAGAAACACACAAGAAACATACAAGAAACATGCAAAAAACCCACAGAAACACTCAAGAAACACACAAGAAACATACAACAAATACACAAGAAACACACAAGAAACACGCAAATAACACACAGAAACACTCAAGGAACATACAAGAAACACTCAAGAAACACACAAGAAACATACAAGAAACCCACAGAAACACACAAGAAACACACAAGAAACACACAAGAAACACGCAAGAAACACACAAGAAACACACAAGAAACACGCAAAAAACACACAGAAACACTCAAGAAACATACAAGAAATACACAAGAAACACACAAGAAACACGCAAGAAACACACAAGAAACACACAAGAAACACGCAAAAAACACACAGAAACACTCAAGAAACATACAAGAAACACTCAAGAAACACACAAGAAACACACAAGAAACATTCAAGAAACCCACAGAAACACACAAGAAACACACAAGAAACACACAAGAAACACACAAGAAACACACAAGAAACAAACAAGAAACATACAAGAAACACGCAAAAAACCCACAGAAACACACAAGAAACACACAAGAAACACACAAGAAACACACAAGAAACATACAAGAAACACACAAAAAACCCACAGAAACACTCAAGAAACACACAAGAAACATACAAGAAACACACAAGAAACACACAGGAAACACGCAAGAAACACACAAGAAACACACAAGAAACACACAAGAAACACACAAGAAACACACAAGAAACATACAAGAAACACGCAAAAAACCCACAGAAACACTCAAGAAACACTCAAGAAACACACAAGAAACACACAAGAAACACAGAAGAAACATACAAGAAACACACAAGAAACATACAAGAAACACACAAAAAACCCACAGAAACACACAAGAAACACACAAGAAACACACAAGAAACATACAAGAAACACGCAAAAAACCCACAGAAACACTCAAGAAACACACAAAAAATACACAAGAAACATACAAGAAACACACTAGAAACACACAAGAAACACGCAAGAAACACACAAGAAACACACAAGAAACACACAAGAAACACGCAAAAAACACACAGAAACACTCAAGAAACACACAAGAAACATACAAGAAACACTCAAGAAACACACAAGAAACACACAAGAAACACACAAGAAACACGCAAAAAACACACAGAAACACTCAAGAAACAGACAAGAAACATACAAGAAACACGCAAAAAACCCACAGAAACACACAAGAAACACACAAGAAACACACAAGAAACATACAAGAAACACGCAAAAAACCCACAGAAACACAAAAGAAACATGCAAAAAACACACAGAAACACTCAAGAAACACACAAGAAACACACAAGAAATACGCAAAAAACACACAAAAACACACAAGAAACATACAAGAAACACGCAAAAAACACACAAGAAACACACAAAAAACACACAGAAACACACAAGAAACACGCAAAAAACACACAGAAACACTCAAGAAACACACAAGAAATACACAAGAAACATACAAGAAACACGCGAAAAACACACAAAAAACACTCAAGAAACACACAAGAAACACACAAGAAACACGCAAGAAACACACAAGAAACACACAAGAAACATACAAGAAACCCACAGAAACACGCAAGAAACACACAAGAAACACACAAGAAACACACAAGAAACACACAAGAAACATACAAGAAACACGCAAAAAACCTACAGAAACCCACAGAAACACGCAAGAAACACTCAAGAAACACACAAGAAACACGCAAGAAACATGCAAAAAAACACTCAAGAAACAAACAAGAAATACACAAGAAACATACAAGAAACACGCAAAAACACACAAGAAACACACAAAAAACACTCAAGAAAAACACAAGAAACACGCAAGAAACATGAAAAAACACACAAGAAACACGCAAGAAACACGCAAAAAACATGCAAGAAACACACAAGAAACACACAAGAACCACGCAAGAAACACGCAAGAAACATGCAAGAAACACGCAAGAAACACACAAGAAACACACAAGAAACACGCAAGAAACACGCAAGAAATACGCAAGAAACACGCAAGAAATACGCAAAAACACACAGAAACACGAAAGAAACACGCAAGAAACACACAAGAAACACGCAAAAAACATGCAAAAAACAAACAGAAACACTCAAGAAACACATAAGAAACACGCAAGAAACATGCAAGAAACACGCAAAAAACCCACAGAAACACACAAGAAACACTCAAAGAACACACAAGAAACACGCAAGAAACACGCAAAAAACCCACAGAAACACGCAAGAAACACGCAGAAAACACACTAGAAACAGACTAGAAACACGCAAGAAACACGTAAAAAACACACTAGAAACACACAAGAAACATACAAGAAACACACAAGAAACACACAAGAAACACACAAGAAACATACAAGAAACATGCAAAAAACCCACAGAAACACTCAAGAAACACACAAGAAACATACAACAAATACACAAGAAACACACAAGAAACACGCAAATAACACACAGAAACACTCAAGGAACATACAAGAAACACTCAAGAAACACACAAGAAACATACAAGAAACCCACAGAAACACACAAGAAACACACAAGAAACACACAAGAAACACGCAAGAAACACACAAGAAACACACAAGAAACACGCAAAAAACACACAGAAACACTCAAGAAACATACAAGAAATACACAAGAAACACACAAGAAACACGCAAGAAACACACAAGAAACACACAAGAAACACGCAAAAAACACACAGAAACACTCAAGAAACATACAAGAAACACTCAAGAAACACACAAGAAACACACAAGAAACATTCAAGAAACCCACAGAAACACACAAGAAACACACAAGAAACACACAAGAAACACACAAGAAACACACAAGAAACAAACAAGAAACATACAAGAAACACGCAAAAAACCCACAGAAACACACAAGAAACACACAAGAAACACACAAGAAACACACAAGAAACATACAAGAAACACACAAAAAACCCACAGAAACACTCAAGAAACACACAAGAAACATACAAGAAACACACAAGAAACACACAGGAAACACGCAAGAAACACACAAGAAACACACAAGAAACACACAAGAAACACACAAGAAACACACAAGAAACATACAAGAAACACGCAAAAAACCCACAGAAACACTCAAGAAACACTCAAGAAACACACAAGAAACACACAAGAAACACAGAAGAAACATACAAGAAACACACAAGAAACATACAAGAAACACACAAAAAACCCACAGAAACACACAAGAAACACACAAGAAACACACAAGAAACATACAAGAAACACGCAAAAAAACCACAGAAACACTCAAGAAACACACAAAAAATACACAAGAAACATACAAGAAACACACTAGAAACACACAAGAAACACGCAAGAAACACACAAGAAACACACAAGAAACACACAAGAAACACGCAAAAAACACACAGAAACACTCAAGAAACACACAAGAAACATACAAGAAACACTCAAGAAACACACAAGAAACACACAAGAAACACACAAGAAACACGCAAAAAACACACAGAAACACTCAAGAAACAGACAAGAAACATACAAGAAACACGCAAAAAACCCACAGAAACACACAAGAAACACACAAGAAACACACAAGAAACATACAAGAAACACGCAAAAAACCCACAGAAACACAAAAGAAACATGCAAAAAACACACAGAAACACTCAAGAAACACACAAAAAACACACAAGAAATATGCAAAAAACACACAAAAACACACAAGAAACATACAAGAAACACGCAAAAAACACACAAGAAACACACAAAAAACACACAGAAACACACAAGAAACACGCAAAAAACACACAGAAACACTCAAGAAACACACAAGAAATACACAAGAAACATACAAGAAACACGCGAAAAACACACAAAAAACACTCAAGAAACACACAAGAAACACACAAGAAACACGCAAGAAACACACAAGAAACACACAAGAAACATACAAGAAACCCACAGAAACACGCAAGAAACACACAAGAAACACACAAGAAACACACAAGAAACACACAAGAAACATACAAGAAACACGCAAAAAACCTACAGAAACCCACAGAAACACGCAAGAAACACACAAGAAACACACAAGAAACATACAAGAAACACGCAAAAAACCCACAGAAACACATAAGAAACACACAAGAAACACACAAGAAACACGCAAAAAACCCACAGAAACACGCAAGAAACACGCAAAAAACACACTAGAAACAGACTAGAAACACGCAAGAAACACACAAGAAACACACAAGAAACATACAAGAAACACGCAAAAAACCCACAGAAACACATAAGAAACACACAAGAAACACGCAAGAAACACGCAAAAAACCCACAGAAACACGCAAGAAACACGCAAAAAACACACTAGAAACAGACTAGAAACACGCAAGAAACACGTAAAAAACACACTAGAAACACACAAGAAACATACAAGAAACACACAAGAAACACACAAGAAACACACAAGAAACATACAAGAAACATGCAAAAAATCCACAGAAACACTCAAGAAACACACAAGAAACATACAACAAATACACAAGAAACACACAAGAAACACGCAAATAACACACAGAAACACTCAAGGAACATACAAGAAACACTCAAGAAACACACAAGAAACAAACAAGAAACCCACAGAAACACACAAGAAACACACAAGAAACACACAAGAAACACGCAAGAAACACGCAAGAAACACACAAGAAACACACAAGAAACACGCAAAAAACACACAGAAACACTCAAGAAACATACAAGAAACACTCAAGAAACACACAAGAAACACACAAGAAACATTCAAGAAACCCACAGAAACACACAAGAAACACACAAGAAACACACAAGAAACACACAAGAAACACACAAGAAACAAACAAGAAACATACAAGAAACACGCAAAAAACCCACAGAAACACACAAGAAACACACAAGAAACACACAAGAAACACACAAGAAACATACAAGAAACACACAAAAAACCCACAGAAACACTCAAGAAACACACAAGAAACATACAAGAAACAGACAAGAAACACACAGGAAACACGCAAGAAACACACAAGAAACACACAAGAAACACACAAGAAACACACAAGAAACACGCAAAAAACCCACAGAAACACTCAAGAAACACTCAAGAAACACACAAGAAACACACAAGAAACACAGAAGAAACATACAAGAAACACACAAGAAACATACAAGAAACACACAAAAAACCCACAGAAACACACAAGAAACACACAAGAAACACACAAGAAACATACAAGAAACATACAAGAAACACGCAAAAAACCCACAGAAACATACAAGAAACTCACAAGAAACACGCAAAAAACCCACAGAAACACACAAGAAACATACAAGAAACACGCAAAAAACCCACAGAAACATACAAGAAACACACAAGAAACACAAAAGAAACACACAAGAAACATACAAGAAACACGCAAAAAACCCACAGAAACACTCAAGAAACATACAAGAAACACTCAAGAAACACACAAGAAACACACAAGAAACATACAAGAAACCCACAGAAACACACAAGAAACACACAAGAAACAAGCAAAAAAAACACAGAAACACACAAGAAACACACAAGAAACATACAAGAAACATGCAAAAAACACACAGAAACACTCAAGAAACACACAAGAAACATACAAGAAACACACAAGAAACACACAAGAAACACGCAAGAAACACACAAGAAACACACAAGAAACACACAAGAAACATACAAGAAACACACAAGAAACACACAAGAAACACACAAGAAACACACAAGAAACACACTCGAAACATACAAGAAACACACAAGAAACATACAAGAAACAAGCAAAAAACCCACAGAAACACACAAGAAACACACAAGAAACATACAAGAAACACACAAGAAACACACAAGAAACACACAAGAAACACACAAGAAATTCACAAGAAACACGCAAGAAACACACAAAAAACACACAGAAACACTCAAGAAACACACAAGAAACACACAAGAAACATACAAGAAACACGCAAAAAACCCACAGAAACACAAAAGAAACATGCAAAAAACACACAGAAACACTCAAGAAACACACAAGAAACACACAAGAAATACGCAAAAAACACACAAAAACACACAAGAAACATACAAGAAACACGCAAAAAACACACAAGAAACACACAAAAAACACACAGAAACACACAAGAAACACGCAAAAAACACACAGAAACACTCAAGAAACACACAAGAAATACACAAGAAACATACAAGAAACACGCGAAAAACACACAAGAAACACACAAAAAACACTCAAGAAACACACAAGAAACACACAAGAAACAATCAAGAAATACGCAAGAAACACGCAAGAAACACACAAGAAACACGCAAGAAACACGCAAGAAATACGCAAAAACACACAGAAACACGCAAGAAACACGCACGAAACACACAAGAAACACCTAAAAAACACGCAAAAAACCCACAGAAACACACAAGAAACACACAAGAAACACAAGAAACATACAAGAAACACGCAAAAAACCCACAGAAACACTCAAGAAACACACAAGAAATACACAAGAAACATACAAGAAACACACAAGAAACACACAAGAAACACGCAAGAAACACACAAGAAACACACAAGAAACACACAAGAAACACGCAAAAAACACACAGAAACACTCAAGAAACACACAAGAAACATACAAGAAACATATAAGAAACATACAAGAAACACGCAAAAAACACACAAGAAACACACAAAAAACACACAGAAACACAAAAGAAACACACAAGAAACATACAAGAAACATATAAGAAACATACAAGAAACACGCAAAAAACACACAAGAAACACACAAAAATCACACAGAAACACACAAGAAACACGCAAAAAACACACAAGAAACACACAAAAAACACTCAAGAAACACACAAGAAACACGCAAGAACCATGCAAAAAACACTCAAGAAACACACAAGAAATACACAAGAAACATACAAGAAACACGCAAAAACACACAAGAAACACACAAAAAACACTCAAGAAACACACAAGAAACACGCAAGAAACATGCAAAAAACACACAAGAAACACGCAAGAAACACGCAAAAAACATGCAAGAAACACACAAGAAACACACAAGAACCACGCAAGAAACACACATGAAACACGCAAGAAACACACAAGAAACGCACAAGAAACATACAAGAAACACACAAGAAACATACAAGAAATACGCAAAAAACCCACAGAAACACACAAGAAACACGCAAGAAACACACAAGAAACACACAAGAAACACACAAGAAACACGCAAAAAACACACAGAAACACTCAAGAAACACGCAAGAAACACACAAGAAACACACAAGAAACACACAAGAAACACGCAAAAAACACACAGAAACACTCAAGAAACACACAAGAAACACACAAGAAACATACAAGAAACCCACAGAAAGACACAAGAAACACACAAAAAACACACAAGAAACATACAAGAAACCCACAGAAACACACAAGAAACACACAAGAAACACACAAGAAACACACAAGAAACACACAAGAAACATACAAGAAACACACAAGAAACAGACAAGAAACCCACAGAAACACTCAAGAAACACTCAAGAAACATACAAGAAACATACAAGAAACCCACAGAAACACACAAGAAACACACAAGAAACACACAAGAAACACACAAGAAACACACAAGAAACATACAAGAAACACACAAGAAACAGACAAGAAACCCACAGAAACACTCAAGAAACACTCAAGAAACATACAAGAAACATACAAGAAACACACAAGAAACATACAAGAAACACACAAAAAACCCACAGAAACACACAAGAAACACACAAGAAACACACAAGAAACATACAAGAAACACACTAGAAACACACAAGAAACACGCAAGAAACACGCAAGAAACACACAAGAAACATACAAGAAACACACAAAAAACCCACAGAAACACACAAGAAACACACAAGAAACACACAAGAAACATAGAAGAAACATACAGGAAACACACTAGAAACACACAAGAAACACACAAGAAACACGCAAGAAACACACAAGAAACATACAAGAAACCCACAGAAACACACAAGAAACACACAAGAAACACACAAGAAACAAACAAGAAACATACAAGAAACACGCAAAAAACCCACAGAAACACACAAGAAACACACAAGAAACACACAAGAAACACACAAGAAACATACAAGAAACACGCAAAAAACCCATAGAAACACTCAAGAAACACACAAGAAACATACAAGAAAGACACAAGAAACACACAGGAAACACGCAAGAAACACACAAGAAACATACAAGAAACATACAAGAAACACACTAGAAACACACAAGAAACACGCAAGAAACACACAAGAAACACACAAGAAACATACAAGAAACCCACAGAAACACACAAGAAACACACAAGAAACACACAAGAAACACACAAGAAACAAACAAGAAACATACAAGAAACACACTAGAAACACACAAGAAACACACAAGAACCACGCAAGAAACACACATGAAACACGCAAGAAACACACAAGAAACGCACAAGAAACATACAAGAAACACACAAGAAACATACAAGAAATACGCAAAAAACCCACAGAAACACACAAGAAACACGCAAGAAACACACAAGAAACACACAAGAAACACGCAAAAAACACACAGAAACACTCAAGAAACACACAAGAAACACACAAGAAACATACAAGAAACCCACAGAAAGACACAAGAAACACACAAAAAACACACAAGAAACATACAAGAAACCCACAGAAACACACAAGAAACACACAAGAAACACACAAGAAACACACAAGAAACACAAAAGAAACATACAAGAAACATGCAAAAAACCCACAGAAACACTCAAGAAACACACAAGAAACATACAAGAAACATACAAGAAACACACAAGAAACATACAAGAAACACGCAAAAAACCCACAGAAACACTCAAGAAACACACAAGAAACATACAAGAAACACACAAGAAACACACAGGAAACACGCAAGAAACACACAAGAAACACACGAGAAACACACAAGAAACACACAAGAAACATACAAGAAACACGCAAAAAACCCACAGAAACACTCAAGAAACACTCAAGAAACACACAAGAAACACACAAGAAACACAGAAGAAACATACAAGAAACACACAAGAAACATACAAGAAACACACAAAAAACCCACAGAAACACACAAGAAACACGCAAGAAACACACAAGAAACATACAAGAAACACGCAAAAAACCCACAGAAACACTCAAGAAACACACAAAAAATACACAAGAAACATACAAGAAACACACTAGAAACACACAAGAAACACGCAAGAAACACACAAGAAACACACAAGAAACACACAAGAAACACGCAAAAAACACACAGAAACACTCAAGAAACACACAAGAAACATACAAGAAACACTCAAGAAACACACAAGAAACACACAAGAAACACGCAAAAAACACACAGAAACACTCAAGAAACAGACAAGAAACATACAAGAAACACGCAAAAAACCCACAGAAACACACAAGAAACACACAAGAAACACAAAAGAAACATACAAGAAACACGCAAAAAACCCACAGAAACACAAAAGAAACATGCAAAAAACACACAGAAACACTCAAGAAACACACAAGAAACACACAAGAAATACGCAAAAAACACACAAAAACACACAAGAAACATACAAGAAACACGCAAAAAACACACAAGAAACACACAAAAAACACACAGAAACACACAAGAAACACGCAAAAAACACACAGAAACACTCAAGAAACACACAAGAAATACACAAGAAACATACAAGAAACACGCGAAAAACACACAAGAAACACACAAAAAACACTCAAGAAACACACAAGAAACACACAAGAAACAATCAAGAAATACGCAAGAAACACGCAAGAAACACACAAGAAACACGCAAGAAACACGCAAGAAATACGCAAAAACACACAGAAACACGCAAGAAACACGCAAGAAACACACAAGAAACACCTAAAAAACACGCAAAAAACCCACAGAAACACACAAGAAACACACAAGAAACACACAAGAAACACAAGAAACATACAAGAAACACGCAAAAAACCCACAGAAACACTCAAGAAACACACAAGAAATACACAAGAAACATACAAGAAACACACAAGAAACACACAAGAAACACGCAAGAAACACACAAGAAACACACAAGAAACACACAAGAAACACGCAAAAAACACACAGAAACACTCAAGAAACACACAAGAAACATACAAGAAACATATAAGAAACATACAAGAAACACGCAAAAAACACACAAGAAACACACAAAAAACACACAGAAACACACAAGAAACACACAAGAAACATACAAGAAACATATAAGAAACATACAAGAAACACGCAAAAAACACACAAGAAACACACAAGAAACACACAAGAAACATACAAGAAACACACAAGAAACACACAAGAAACACACAAGAAACACACAAGAAACACACAAGAAACAAGCAAAAAAAACACAGAAACACACAAGAAACACACAAGAAACATACAAGAAACACACAAGAAACACACAAGAAACACACAAGAAACACACAAGAAATACACAAGAAACACGCAAGAAACACACAAAAAACAAACAGAAACACTCAAGAAACACACAAGAAACACACAAGAAACATACAAGAAACACGCAAAAAACCCACAGAAACACAAAAGAAACATGCAAAAAACACACAGAAACACTCAAGAAACACACAAGAAACACACAAGAAATACGCAAAAAACACACAAAAACACACAAGAAACATACAAGAAACACGCAAAAAACCCACAGAAACACTCAAGAAACACTCAAGAAACACACAAGAAACACACAAGAAACACAGAAGAAACATACAAGAAACACACAAGAAACATACAAGAAACACACAAAAAACCCACAGAAACACACAAGAAACACGCAAGAAACACACAAGAAACATACAAGAAACACGCAAAAAACCCACAGAAACACTCAAGAAACACACAAAAAATACACAAGAAACATACAAGAAACACACTAGAAACACACAAGAAACACGCAAGAAACACACAAGAAACACACAAGAAACACACAAGAAACACGCAAAAAACACACAGAAACACTCAAGAAACACACAAGAAACATACAAGAAACACTCAAGAAACACACAAGAAACACACAAGAAACACACAAGAAACACACAAGAAACACGCAAAAAACACACATAAACACTCAAGAAACAGACAAGAAACATACAAGAAACACGCTAAAAACCCACAGAAACACACAAGAAACACAAAAGAAACACACAAGAAACATACAAGAAACACGCAAAAAACCCACAGAAACACAAAAGAAACATGCAAAAAACACACAGAAACACTCAAGAAACACACAAGAAACACACAAGAAATACGCAAAAAACACACAAAAACACACAAGAAACATACAAGAAACACGCAAAAAACACACAAGAAACACACAAAAAACACACAGAAACACACAAGAAACACGCAAAAAACACACAGAAACACTCAAGAAACACACAAGAAATACACAAGAAACATACAAGAAACACGCGAAAAACACACAAGAAACACACAAAAAACACTCAAGAAACACACAAGAAACACACAAGAAACACGCAAGAAACACACAAGAAACACACAAGAAACATACAAGAAACCCACAGAAACACGCAAGAAACACAAGAAACACACAAGAAACATACAAGAAACACGCAAAAAACCCACAGAAACCCACAGAAACACGCAAGAAACACACAAGAAACACACAAGAAACATACAAGAAACACGCAAAAAACCCACAGAAACACTCAAGAAACACACAAGAAACACACAAGAAACACGCAAAAAACCCACAGAAACACACAAGAAACACACAAGAAACACACAAGAAACACACAAGAAACATACAAGAAACACGCAAAAAACCCACAGAAACACATAAGAAACACACAAGAAACACACAAGAAACACACAAGAAACATACAAGAAACACGCAAAAAACCCACAGAAACACTCAAGAAACATACAAGAAACATACAAGAAACACACAAGAAACATACAAGAAACACACAAGAAACACACAAGAAACATACAAGAAACACGCAAAAAACCCACGGAAACACACAAGAAACTCACAAGAAACACGCAAAAAACCCACAGAAACACACAAGAAACACACAAGAAACACGCAAAAAACCCACAGAAACATACAAGAAACATACAAGAAACACACAAGAAACACACAAGAAACATACAAGAAACACGCAAAAAACCCACAGAAACACTCAAGAAACATACAAGAAACACTCAAGAAACACACAAGAAACACACAAGAAACATACAAGAAACCCACAGAAACACACAAGAAACACACAAGAAACAAGCAAAAAAAACACAGAAACACACAAGAAACACACAAGAAACATACAAGAAACATGCAAAAAACACACAGAAACACTCAAGAAACACACAAGAAACATACAAGAAACACACAAGAAACACGCAAGAAACACGCAAGAAACACACAAGAAACACACAAGAAACACACAAGAAACATACAAGAAACACACAAGAAACACACAAGAAACACACAAGAAACACACAAGAAACACACAAGAAACAAGCAAAAAAAACACAGAAACACACAAGAAACACACAAGAAACATACAAGAAACACACAAGAAACACACAAGAAACACACAAGAAACACACAAGAAATACACAAGAAACACGCAAGAAACACACAAAAAACAAACAGAAACACTCAAGAAACACACAAGAAACACACAAGAAACATACAAGAAACACGCAAAAAACCCACAGAAACACAAAAGAAACATGCAAAAAACACACAGAAACACTCAAGAAACACACAAGAAACACACAAGAAATACGCAAAAAACACACAAAAACACACAAGAAACATACAAGAAACACGCAAAAAACACACAAGAAACACACAAAAAACACACAGAAACACACAAGAAACACGCAAAAAACACACAGAAACACTCAAGAAACACACAAGAAATACACAAGAAACATACAAGAAACACGCGAAAAACACACAAGAAACACACAAAAAACACTCAAGAAACACACAAGAAACACACAAGAAACAATCAAGAAATACGCAAGAAACACGCAAGAAACACACAAGAAACACGCAAGAAACACGCAAGAAATACGCAAAAACACACAGAAACACGCAAGAAACACGCAAGAAACACACAAGAAACACCTAAAAAACACGCAAAAAACCCACAGAAACACACAAGAAACACACAAGAAACACACAAGAAACACAAGAAACATACAAGAAACACGCAAAAAACCCACAGAAACACTCAAGAAACACACAAGAAATACACAAGAAACATACAAGAAACACACAAGAAACACACAAGAAACACGCAAGAAACACACAAGAAACACACAAGAAACACACAAGAAACACGCAAAAAACACACAGAAACACTCAAGAAACACACAAGAAACATACAAGAAACATACAAGAAACATATAAGAAACATACAAGAAACACGCAAAAAACACACAAGAAACACACAAAAAACACACAGAAACACACAAGAAACACACAAGAAACATACAAGAAACATATAAGAAACATACAAGAAACACGCAAAAAACACACAAGAAACACACAAAAATCACACAGAAACACACAAGAAACACGCAAAAAACACACAGAAACACTCAAGAAACACACTAGAAATACACAAGAAACATACAAGAAACACGCAAAAAACACACAAGAAACACACAAAAAACACTCAAGAAACACACAAGAAACACGCAAGAAACATGCAAAAAACACTCAAGAAACACACAAGAAATACACAAGAAACATACAAGAAACACGCAAAAACACACAAGAAACACACAAAAAACACTCAAGAAACATACAAGAAACCCACAGAAACACACAAGAAACACACAAGAAACACACAAGAAACACACAAGAAACACACAAGAAACATACAAGAAACATGCAAAAAACCCACAGAAACACTCAAGAAACACACAAGAAACATACAAGAAACACACAAGAAACATACAAGAAACACGCAAAAAACCCACAGAAACACTCAAGAAACACACAAGAAACATACAAGAAACACACAAGAAACACACAGGAAACACGCAAGAAACACACAAGAAACACACAAGAAACACACAAGAAACACACAAGAAACACACAAGAAACATACAAGAAACACGCAAAAAACCCACAGAAACACTCAAGAAACACTCAAGAAACACACAAGAAACACACAAGAAACACAGAAGAAACATACAAGAAACACACAAGAAACATACAAGAAACACACAAAAAACCCACAGAAACACACAAGAAACACGCAAGAAACACACAAGAAACATACAAGAAACACGCAAAAAACCCACAGAAACACTCAAGAAACACACAAAAAATACACAAGAAACATACAAGAAACACACTAGAAACACACAAGAAACACGCAAGAAACACACAAGAAACACACAAGAAACACACAAGAAACACGCAAAAAACACACAGAAACACTCAAGAAACACACAAGAAACATACAAGAAACAATCAAGAAACACACAAGAAACACACAAGAAACACACAAGAAACACACAAGAAACACGCAAAAAACACACATAAACACACAAGAAACACAAAAGAAACACACAAGAAACATACAAGAAACACGCAAAAAACACACAGAAACACACAAGAAACATGCAAAAAACACACAGAAACACTCAAGAAACACACAAGAAACACACAAGAAATACGCAAAAAACACACAAAAACACACAAGAAACATACAAGAAACACGCAAAAAACACACAAGAAACACACAAAAAACACACAGAAACACACAAGAAACACGCAAAAAACACACAGAAACACTCAAGAAACACACAAGAAATACACAAGAAACATACAAGAAACACGCGAAAAACACACAAGAAACACACAAAAAACACTCAAGAAACACACAAGAAACACACAAGAAACACGCAAGAAACACACAAGAAACACACAAGAAACATACAAGAAACCCACAGAAACACGCAAGAAACACAAGAAACACACAAGAAACATACAAGAAACACGCAAAAAACCCACAGAAACCCACAGAAACACGCAAGAAACACACAAGAAACACACAAGAAACATACAAGAAACACGCAAAAAACCCACAGAAACACTCAAGAAACACACAAGAAACATACAAGAAACACACAAGAAACACACAGGAA
>NW_027316187.1:0-43583 GCF_026437365.1 Eucyclogobius newberryi | reverse complement strand
ACCTCAAAACTCCTTTTCTTCTGAAAATGGTATAGTTTTAAATCAGATTCAAGGTTACCTGCCTTGTCAAACCAATCTTGAGATTGTTTTATTCCACTCAACAAAACAGCTTGTTGGGGATGCAAATTCGGAGAGTCTTGAATAGATAAAGAAATCTCTTTTTGGCTTGGAGGTGACCTGCAGACAAGATGGCTAGATGAGTTGCTCTTGCCGAATAAACCCCATTTGTTTCGGAGAATCCACTGTTTTGTAGTTTGGTGGCTTGGTAAAGTTACTTGAAACTGTGTGTTAGCGCCTCATCAAAATGGCAATCTAATTGGAAGTAAAGTGAACCACCAAGAACCAGAAAATGTGGACGAGAAGTTGAACCCGAAGACAGCCTTGGCCTCAATGCTCAATCCCGCACTGGAATCCGAGCGGCTTTTCACTAAAATGCAATTTCTTGATAGTAAACTAGAGCTTCTTAAAGCGGACATTGCAAAAAACACTAGTAACATTAAGAAACTGAAAGCAGATCAAATGGGCATCAGTGACCATGTTTACAGAGCTTGAAGACAAAGAGCGAAGAGACACTATACGTACCTCCAATCTCCCTGAAAATATTGACAGTGAATATTGATTGATATTATTGAAGGTAGGCGCTACCTCCTGTCCTTGCTCCCGAAGTGGTTCCCCACTATCTCCGATAAAAATATAGAGATGATGAGGACTCATCGCCTTGGATCAGAGAGGGGGTATCTCTATGTCTAATCTTATCTTTTGGTCCTATTGGTGGGAGTGGCTGGAGTGGGAAAGAGAGCTGTGGCTAAAGAGTACACAGGTGTCTCCAAATAAATATATAATGCATACTATTACTGTCAAAGTGTTAAGTGTTGAGTGTGCCCTGTCTTGCTCAGATACTATGACTAAGTTGTCTATTGCAAGTTGGAATATTAGCGGCCTCAATAGGCAAACCAAATAATCAGTGTGTTTAGATTGGTTAAAAAGAAATAATATTGAGCTGGCATTTGTACAAAAAACTTCAAATCGGCAGAAACATTTAGACTGGCAAACCAGTACAATACAGAAGTATTACACCGCATCAGCGGCAAGTTATAACTCAAGAAGTTATGGAGTTTTGATACTCCTTGAAAGGGATTTATTTGTATCAATAACTGGAAGTTTTGAGAGTGAGGACGGACGAATAACTTAAGACCAATTAAGACCAATTTTAGTGGGAAAATGTTATTATTATACAGTGAATATTTTATTCAAAAAAGATTCACTGCTCCCAATCAGCCCCATTTAAACCCTCATGCAGTTGGCTCGGCCGCTTCAGTCTATGCTGCAATCGTAAGTTCACTGTGGCTCATGAGGTCCTTCTTTGATCCTTCGGCTCGGAAGAGCGTACGTCCACTGCAACGGCCGACACGCCGCCTGCGCATGGGTCTGCGGCATGGTGCCGGGGCTGGCCGGGTGTCCTAAGCAGAATGCTTGGTGCCACCATGCTCCCAACCAACTTTGAACTTAAACATAAAAAATAAAAAAAAGTAATTTTTTAAAAATTAACTTCATCTTATAAATATTTTATAATTCACAATGCAAAGTGAGATTTGGGGGCCTCCACCAAGAAGTTTTCAACAAAACTCAATTATTTTTCTGTATTCTCGTCTATTTTAGATGCAATATTAATTCATACAATATTAGCAACTCTTTACTGAGGGACCCAATAGTCCCAAAATATCCTTGCTCCGCTCTTGCGTCTCCCAAAGCCTTCTCCTGCTTTTCAGAAGAACAGATCAAGGCTCTAGAAAGTACTACAGGCTGCAATTATTCACACTTTATGTTGCATTTAAGAAATCAGGATTTATACATTTGTAAGAAACTGAACCACTTTTCACTTCTCTTTCTATGGAGAGAGCGATGTGACATTTGAGTTCTAGTTCGTATTGTAATACAGACTATGCCTACAGTAGGGTCACCGTTAAATTGCAAAAGGATCAGTGCAAGCTGCTGCACAAGCCTGCCTGGTCAAGCTGGTGGCGCCCTTTGGAGTGCTTGATGCCCTACGCACTGTGCGTACCGTGCGTAATGGTACGGTCCGGTCCTTCCTCTTTCTCTCTTGAAACCGCCCACTCCAGGCCCCCTCTATGTAGGCCATACACACCAATGCACGCTAACATTTCCCCACATTTCGGCGCTAAGTTCCCGCAAGGCTCGTGTCAGGCTTGTGTCCCTCATCCTCCTCTGGTTTTGGGGGTTATTAACAAGGCCATGGTCCTCTTACACCTATGCCCTAGCTGTACGTTTGTCCTGAACCGCCTTCATCCTGGCAACCCAATACTCTCTGCACCCCTAGTAAGTCATTGCTGCTCTCAGCAAATACTGGTGGTTGTTCTAGCTACCAGTATTCAGTAGCTAGAACCACCAAGTATCAAGTTTATGTTAGAGCTGCAGAATATATCGCATTTGAATACAAATTGCTATTTGAATTTACACAATTTCTATTTAAATATTCAGTCTTTTTTATGAAACTTAAGCCCTGTAGTTTTGACGTTCACAAACATGTTCTGTTTGTGAGACTGGGAAAGGACATGCAGCAAATTGTCAGAGCCATGATGGCTGTTTGCATTGCAGGTATGTGCGTTATGGACTTGACGAGTGACACATAAACATGTTCTTGAATAAATGTTATTGCTGCTAATATTTTAGTTTTTCCTCAAACACAATTGCTCCATGTTTAAAAGATGCATCCACCATCCACCATTCAAGTTCACAAACTTAATGGTTCAAAAAGAAATGAGAAAAAATAAGAAAAAGCCTAAACTACAGACCTATTTCAAATCTTCCTTTTGTCTCTAAAATCCTTGAAAAAGTTGTAGTTAAACAGCTTTGTCGCCACCTACAGGACAATAATTTATTTGAAGTTTTCCAGTCAGGATTCAGAGCCCACCACAGCACTGAAACTGCATTAGTTAAAGTCACAAATGATTTGTTATTAGCTGCTGATGATGGACTGGTCTCAACCCTCAGCTGGTTTAAATATCATTTATCTGATAGTTACCAATTTGTTAATGGAAACCAGAGCTCCTCATCTTGCTCTAAAGTAACTTACCATGCCACAGTGATCAGTACTCGGTCCAATTCTGTTTACTCTTTATATGCTGCCGTTAAGCAAGATTATCAGAAAGCATGGCATTAACTTCCGCTGCTATGCAGATGAAACCCAGCTGTATTTATCCATGAAACCCGATCAGAGCGATCAAGTAGACAGACTTAGTGCTTGTGCGAAGGAGATAAAAACCTGGATGACACTTAACTATCTGCTTCTTAACCCTGAAAAAACCGAGGTCATTGTGCTTGGCCCTAAGCATCTACGAGACGCTCAATCTGAGCAGATAGTCACACTGGACAATGTCAGTGTAGCCTCCAGTTCTACTGTAAGAAACCTCGGAGTCTTATTTGACCAGGAGCTCTCATTTAAAGCTCATATAAATCAAGCCTGTAAAACAGCCTATTTCCATTTGCGCAACATAGCCAAAATCAGAAGAATCCTGCCTAAAAGTGATGCTGAAAAACTTATCCATGCATTTGTAACGACTAGATTAGACTACTGTAACTCCCTGCTCGCAGCGTGTCCTAAAAGCTCCATAAAAACTTTCAACTGGTTCAAAATGCAGCAGCAAGATTACTAACAGGAACTAAAAGAAGAGAACACATTACGCCGGTGCTCAAGTCCCTCCACTGGCTCCCTGTCGAGTTTAGAATACAATTTTAAATTCTACTCCTGACCTACAAAGCCATAAATGACATGGCCCCATCCTACCTCAAAGATGCTATAGTACCATATCAACCAAACAGAGCTCTTCGCTCTCACAATGCTGGCCTTCTGGTGGTCCCAAGAGTCTCTAAAAGCACAGTAGGAGGTAGAACGTTTAGCTACCAAGCTCCTGTGTTATGGAATCAGCTCCCGGTCCATGTTAAATATGCTGACACATTCTCTTCATTTAAGACCAGGCTTAAAACGTTCCTCTTTGAAATCGCTAATTGTCAGGCCAGTTAGGAACAGAAATATAAACTCAGTTTCAGCAACACTGCCCTAGGAGAAACTATGCTGGGGGAAGTATAGCAGCTTGAGCACTATCCTCTTCTTCTGACTTATTCTATCAAACAATATTTAATATTTAATTCCACTTGCAAACTGTTCACTGCCTTTTCTTTTTCTCACTCCTGAGGACCTGTGGACCCAGATGCTCCTCTCCTGGTGAAGTGGTCCCTACCCCGTATGGACGGTCCCTCATCTGCCTGAAGAGTGGGTCCAGCTCGTAGATTTTCCTGGCAGAGAAGGGTCTAAGGACAGAGGACTCTGGAACATCGTCCCTCGCCACCGCAGACAATGCTTGATTCACTTTTCACTGTGGCCCTCAGAGGCAACTGTTGTAGTGATTTTGGGCGTTACAA
Organism: Eucyclogobius newberryi; assembly: GCF_026437365.1. Classification (NCBI taxonomy): domain Eukaryota; kingdom Metazoa; phylum Chordata; class Actinopteri; order Gobiiformes; family Gobiidae; genus Eucyclogobius; species Eucyclogobius newberryi. Next base: position 39,143 of record NW_027316187.1, on the reverse strand, counting down.
AAATAAATTTAATTGAATTGAATCGAAATAGCAAATAGAATCACCATTATACTAGTTCTCAAAGTTTTGCTGCTCTAGTATATATGCTCAGAATAAAGAAGTCTTATGGTAAATGCAGTGCAGTGATTTACCTGTAGCCTGTGAATGGCTTGGTCTCGGTCATGTTCAATGTCATGGTACTCTGTCTTCTTACTCTGCAAAATGTGGATCTCCTGAAACAGGGCCTGTGTAGTTAGATTTATGACTGTGAGAGGATGTTTCACAAATGTTACACAGACTGGTCCTGACCTTGTCCTTGGCCTTGAGCAGAGCCTCCAGCTCCCCCAGAGACTGGGTCAGCTCATCCTTCAGGAGGTCACTGGGACCATGGCCTCCATGGGCCTCCAGATCAGCCACCTACAACATACAGCTATTATTATGTAAAAATGGCTTTGTTTTGATGTCAAATACTTTTTTTAAACATGAGTCAAATCAACTTTTCAAGGGTGTAACATGATCTAATATGGTATAATATGAATGCATCTGGTCCGGACTTCTAGTTTTGGCTTCGGTATGGACCAGGGGTCGACAACCTCTTTAGCTTACCGCTCTTTAGCGCCCTCCTTGTGGTTCCCTGGAGCTTTTTCCAAAATTTATGAAAATAGAACTAGATCGGGGGATTTGTTGTTTTACTATGGTTTCTGTAGGACAAACATGATGCAAATATTCTTAACGTTTTCCAATGCTGTAACATTTTTTAGAATAAATATTAAATTTCAAAATTTCTGTCAACAAAGATTTGCGTCGCTCGTTTCAGCGTGACGCACGTGGGCGGCGCAGGTGGCTGTTGTAAACAAACCGTAAAGGAAGAAATTATGACAACAGAGGAAGAAGGAACCGAATCATGTGCTTTCATTGCCAAAGCAGAAGGATTGCTTGCATGTTTCATTTGTCATGTCAAGTTGTCAAATAACAAAAAGAGTCATTTGGAAAGACATTTGGAATGACATGAAGGATTCGCCGCAAAGACAATGAAGGAAAGAGACATTAATTCAGCTCAAGAACAAACTCAAGTGCCTGTGATGAGTTGTGTGACGTGATCAATATCGAACAGGCAGCTCTGTTATGAAGGTATGTGAACTTTGACAGGCCGACTTTGAAGAAATGATCAAATATATAATTACAGGCTGTGTTCAATTCCACTGTTGCCCAGATATGGGGGGAAAGAGAAGATGATTGTATTGTTAGTGAGGTTTGAAGAAGACTGCGTTTTTGCTTTTTTCTAATCATCAAAATAAAAATGACACAAAAAATCTCATTTCTTTTGTAATGTATTTCTATATTTTCATCAATGCAACAAAACATAATACATTGACATTGTAATGAAAGTTAAACTTTGAGCACCAAATATGGCCGACTTTGAAGAAATGATCAAATATATAATTACAGGCTGTGTTCAATTCCACTGTTGCCCAGATATGGGGGGAAAGAGAAGATGATTGTATTGTTAGTGAGGTTTGAAGAGGACTGCGTTTTTGCTTTTTTCTAATCATCAAAATAAAAATGACACAAAAAATCTAATTTCTTTTGTTATGTATTTCTATATTTTCATCAATTTAACAAAACACAATACATTGACGTTGTAATGGAAGTTAAACTTAGAGCACCAAATATGGTATAACAGTGTAGTCACGTGGTGCGTCACTCTCTCCAGGGCGTGCTGCAGGGAAAATAAACATTTAATCAGGAATTCTCATGTATATCTCATCATATGTATTTGTAGCATTGTCATTTTGATAGTAGGCTCACATAGCTAATATACACTTACAGCCTTTATTCCCTTCATATATGGCTTATATAAGGCTTTTAATTTTTTGCAGCTCCAGACAGATTTGTGTTTAGTTTTTTTGGTCCGATTTGACTCTTTGAACATCAAAGGTTGCCGACCCCTGGTATAGACCAAAGCCATAGTTCTACAGTAGGTGTAGGGAGATAATGAAGCTAACTGTTGAATAAACTGTAGCAGCCAGGAGAAAAAGCACTATCAGGTGTTTTGGGTCATGTTAAAATATTGGACAAGAAGAGTTCAAAAAAGCGCTGCGACTTTTTTTGACACTCAGTTTTTAGTCTATGCCTCAAAACTCCTGCCATGGACACAGTGAATAAATATACCTTTGGAACGTACTTTTGGCCATCACAAAGAAATTAATGACACAGACCACACTGATAATCAAAGACTGAACTGACATAGTGACAAACATTTGACTAATGGACTTAATTTAAAAATGGACACATTTGAAAGACTGTGGAACAGACAGGACTCCTATTTTCATTCAAATGTGTGATTTTGTTTTGTGATTTTCAGTTTAGAGCCACTTCTTTTCTTTTTCTTTTGCTCTATGGTCATATTCTGTTCTGTGTTTTATCTTTACTTTTCATAAAAAGAAATGCATTTGGTCCTTATCAAATTAAAAACTTAAGTGTATTACATTTAGACCAAGTAAGTAATTTATTGTTTTAAATTTGGTAATGTGCCCATATTTCACAGGGATGAATTACATTAACTTTTTGAATGTTATTGCATCTTACTTGCATCATATTGTAAGTCCTGCATTTCACATAAATCGAATTATTTGCTGGCTTCCATAAAAAAGGGAACACATCCCTCAGAACAAAAAAAGGCTCCGCTTAGATCCACAGTTGAGATGTTGAAAATATACTGTTGTAAAATCCTATCTCGCAGTGTCTCATGCAAGTCCAGACCAGTTCAACTTCCCACTTTCTTGTGTCAACAAGAAATTTTACACTTGAACTCTGCTTGTGCATGAGTGTAGAGCAACAGAAGGAGGAGGAGGCAAATAATGACCATACTCCTTGGTGATTTCTCAGTTTTCTAAGTGGGGCATGGAAAGTAGGATACGGCTGTCCTACAAACCTCTCTCCATCTCGCACAACCCCAGAGACGTGAGCCATTTTCTGCCACCTGGACCTTGCTTGCAGTAGAGTGAATATATGGAAAACTCCAGTCCTCCATAAATGAAATAATGTGATCAATAAGCAGCGTAGAGGAGATCAATAGTGAGCAAGGCTAGGAACTTTCATGTGCATTTACTGTCGTACTCTCACACAATAATGTCACATTCATGAGCATATAACTGATGTAAATAGAGTGTTTATTTTACCATTATTATTAGTATTATTTTGTCTTACGCTAGCTGTTTTTATTTTATTTTATCTTTATTTTTTCCCCTCCATTCCTTATTAAGAAATGAGAGGTTCTGTCTATAGGAGTTTTTGTTTATAAGAGTTTTTGTTTATAATAAGAGTTCTTCTATTAAGAGTGTTTTTTAAACTTCCTATAAGTTATCTGTCCTTTTCCTCTGTATCTACATGCGTAGACATGTGTGGACAATAAAGGAATATCTTATCTTAACTTGCTTTGGTGATTTGGTGCAACATACAACAATGAACAATATATGATAAATCAAATAAATTATAACGTAATTTTATTTGTATTTATTTTTGTCATATTTTCCTTTTTTGCCATTATTATTATAATTTATTACTATTATTAGGCCCAATCCAAAGGACAAGAATCGTCCCAGCGAAGAATTTATCAAAATTGTATCCCGGAAATGGCCGGAAAAATGCAAAAATCAAGTAGTAAACAAAAACAAATATGCGAATATGAGTGTTATAAAAAAATATAACTCAGAGCTCTAATTTTGAGCAAAGACCCCATGAAAAAAATATTGAAAGACGGCTCAGTAGCGATTAACATGGGGCCAATGGGAGCACCTTGTTGTACTTTTGTCATCTCTGCCTACCGTTTTCATCATAACTGTTGCGTATCTCTGGCATGAGATGTCCTATTTTCCAGCACAGATACACATTATGTGCAAAAGGATGAGCTGAAGGCAAGGATATACAATAAATAGCTACACAGAGCCCCCTTGAACATTTAAACGTCCAAACATTTACTTTGACGTAGACAACTTAAATTAGGCACAGACATCCTTCTTACCATTCTGAAAAAAAAAAGTCAATGACAGCATATCCCTATCTGCAACAATATTACCATGGCAACCTGACAATTTTTTCAGACTATAAGTTGCACCAGAGTATAAGTCGAACCAGCCAAAAAATGCATAATACAGAAGAAAAAACATATATAAGTTGCACTGGAGTATGAAATGCAGTTGCAAGTGTGAAAATAACAAATATCACATATAAGTCGCTCCGGAGTATATGTATATAAGTATATATATAAGTCGCACCCCAACTATGAAAACTATGAAAAAAGATGCGACCTATAGGTCCGGAAAATACAGGTATTGTCATTGACTTACATGGGTTTTGGTTTACAAGCATTTGAAAGAACAAGATGGACCTTTATTTAAATTTAAGGTCGTGGCTGGAGAGCCGCGGCGCGGTCAAATTGCCGCGCAGTTTCAGGGGCCGCGGCATTTCCCTTATAGCCCGTTATAGCCTCATGGCTAACCCTAACCCTAACCCTAACCCTAACCCTAACCCTAACCCTAACCCTAACCCTAACCCTAACCTTAACCTTAACCTTAACCTTAACCTTAACCTTAACCCTAACCCTAACCTTAACCCTAACCCTAACCTTAACCCTAACCCTAACCCTAACCCTAACCCTAACCCTAACCTTAACCCTAACCTTATCCCGGCGCGGTCTAAAACGGCGCTAAAACGCGGTCAAATAGCAGCGCAGTTTCAGGAGCCGCGGCGCGCGGCCGGCACAAAAATAACATGGCAGTTTCGGCCGCGCGCCGCGGCACTGCAGACACTCCTTAAATTTAAATATACCATATTTTGTTTTTTAGTCTATGTTCATTAGACCCGAGTGCCACTGATGGAATAAAATGTGAATAAAGCATAGGTTTTATCATTTGCATCAATATATAACTATGAAAGTATAACCACATATAAGTGTTTTTATATTGGTCATTGCAGTAAAAGATTGTCAGAGCGGCTCCTTCTGTTTAGGCAAAAGATATATGCTGTTTAAACCTTGCCATGATAAGAAGCCGATGTTAATGTCTAGACAAGGACTTGTGAAAACTAACATTGTGTGTGTTTATCTTGGGACCTTGTGAATTTTGATCCTTGACTGCTAAACTCTCAACCAATAAACTGAGGAGAGATGCGGAGAAAGCTCAGAGATGTTTTGCGACGGGCTGAATAAGACCTCTCCAACATTCCTATTATTTCCATAAGGCCGTGTGAGTACCCGATGCAGGAAAGCATTGTTAGTTTGTTATGTTTTCCAAAAACGATATTATGATATTTGAAAAATTGAAACATTGTTTTTGCATTTGAATATTATCATTTTTCTTTCTTCTTGTTGGGACAACCCCTTTACTTTTCACTCAGTGAACATTGACAAAAAGACCCAATGTACAAAAAATGCATTGCAAGATAGGCAATAGCCAAAAACAAATCTGATCGTTGAATCATGAAATTTGGCGCTGACGTAAATAATGGCAAGGGAAATAGAAAATATTATTACAGCAACGCCCATCCTCCCAACCAAATGTAGGCCATATTGGATAAAAAATTTGCTAAGCACCACTCATCAGTTTTGCCAAATGTTGCACTTTTACAAACTCTTCCTAGGGTGTTCGCCCAAAAAGCTGAAATTTGGTGAAAATGGTTTTGAGGAGTGGGGCATCAAAAGTTATCTAATTTATGTTGATACCTTGCACGGTCTCTGTGCTGCAAAGCTGCAAAATGTAGCAACATTTTCAGACATTGTCCAAATTGCGTCAACTTTGAATCAGTTTGTTTACACGTACACTTTCTATAAGTTATCTGTTCTTTTACTTCTGTACCAACTTGCGTTGCAACACCAAAATTTCCCCATTGTGTGGACAAATAAAGGCTTATCTTATCTTATCTTACATTAGTTCTACTAACTTACTAATTTATTATTTATAGATTTACCAGTACTTTGTGAGTTTAAGACATTTAATGTTGGCTGAACAATCGCCACAATCAAGGGTTCCCTCAGAGGGGTTTACAATCAGATTTATAACTTTAGTAAATACAAGCTGCAGAACGAAGCGTGGAACAGTTTTGTCCCATAAGCAGCCATCCTTCTGAACTGGGACTTTTTGAGCAAACGTGTATATTTGACTGTTTGTCATGTTATTGTCATTATTGTATTGATGCCAAACCTGAAAATTGCTGCACTATGAATCTACCTACTGGTACAAATAAAGTCATCTGAACGGAATTACTGATTACTGATTTATTAAAGTAAACATACTTCTATTAAAGGTTGAATAGAGGATTTTGGGCGATTAATCAGTGTCTCTTTTCCTCGTGGCGTGGAAATCACGACACTAGAGATGCGATGCAATCCGGTCGCACTAATAAACAAACGCACGTGTAGCAGCAGAGCTGTTGCATAATCATGCACGAGGTGTTTTAAAAAAATAAAAATAAAATAGGACGAACAGTTGCTGATTTCGCAAATCGGCAAACAATCTTCTATTCAACCTATAATAGTTCCTTTGACCAATAAAAAAATTATATCTTTATCTTTGTGTTCAAAACTCTGTTCAAAAGCTATTCTGCTTGAGGTCAATATGGCTACTCCCCTGTTATAACCAAATTTAGTTACTGTTATAACCAAATTTAACTTTTTATTGTCGTTTAAATGAGTTTCTTGTAGTTGTATAATATCACATTTTCTTTTCTCATCTTTTTTACTATATTTGACTGCTTAATTGGACTCAATATGTCATTAAAATTTAAAGATGTTGAAATAATTATTGTATTTTTGGCTCGAGCATGGAATGGAATTCATTCATTCCATGGAATGGAATGCGAAGAGACTTTGTTCTCGCCTGGTTTCTTCTTATTATTCATGGTCATTTTGCCACAACTCAGGCATTTTTGACCCCCTGAACATCGATGAAAAGTCACATATGGGGGACATAGACGCGATTGGCTCGGCCTGAACTCGAATAAAATGGAGGTTGCGAGAACGCCCGTCGCAACAGAGCCACGTAGTTCAAAAAAGAAAAAACATGAAACTCTTAATCTTTGGCCTAGGGACATGAAACTTGGAACAGTGATAGAGCTACCTTTGACGAGTAAAACACACCTGGCATTATCGCTGTATGATAAACAGTAAGTCAGCCATGTTGAATCAAAGTGGCGCTGCCACGTTTGACTTTATTTCTTTCATAATCGTACTTGTCCTAGGTTTTTTGTCCGATCGACCTCAAAACAACACTTTTTCCATCTAGAGACATTGAAATGTAATAAAAATTTAAAAAATAATAATTTGATTTTCTTTTCAGTCTTTATTTTCCGCCTAACACGCCCTCAAAAAAGGCTTAATTTCCTGTTTTTTCAAGGACAAGTCACGCCTAATGGAATTGATCTGCGGAGCTCATATTTCACTCACTAATGTGTTTTTATGGTCTGATTGGAAATAGTTAATACCCATGTAACAAATTTACTCTATAGCGCCCCCTACCCATTGTGTGAAAAACTCAACATTGTCTAATTTGTTTGAAACTCATGACAGAGTGTCCTGCAGGGGGTGACACTCATGGTCCAGCATAGATGTGAATCTAGCCAGGAATTCTGCTCCTGGTCTCCTCTGGAGCAGCACCAGGTACTGCTCCTCGGGAGCAGACCAGGTGCGGGCGGAGGCAAGGCTAGTTAGCTTAGTTGTAGCATGTCTAGTCTGGTTCTCTGGGGTGTTATTGTTGTTCAGTTTCCTGAAAATAAGCGTCCAGGCTCATTATATGTATGTAAGAAATATTGACTTGCCCCAGGTGAACTTGTAATATAGACGGATAGATCCAACAGATTTAACCGCAGCTCAAAAAACCCGACTTAGCCATTAACTTAGACTGCATTTCCTCTTCATTCCGGGAGATTTTGACTTCCAGGTTTATGGCTAAAATAATGTCTCTCATTGTTGAAATGAGAGACACCTGGCCTCATCCAGGTCACGACATTTGTAATTATTATTATACAACCACGTCAGTGTAATCCCTCATTCATCCAGATGTAGTCATCTGTACACTGTTTTAGAAAAACAAGACGTTTCGACTCTCATCCAAAAGTCATTCTCAATCTACAGCCAATCACAGGGTGGTTATCGGGCCAAGAAGATTAGTTTCAGGGGAAACTGTACTACAAATAGATGAACAGGAGATGCTATTATCAGGAGGTTCCGCACGGTGAACAGCTCAGAGTACGGACAGCTCAGAGTAGGATAAATAAATATCCAAGTTCTCAGACAAGATCTGCCAATCGAGAATTACTCTTGGATGAGAGTCGAAATGGCTTCTTTTTCTAAAACAGTGTCCAGATGACTACAACTGAATCTTTTTCAACAATTGTACAACAATAATAAAATCTATCAAAAGCAAACTACAAATTACTCTCCTATTTCTCGGGTGGTAAGAATACAATGTGTTTGAAAAATGAAAAATGACATGTGACCAACCTGTTCCCGAAGCCTCTCAGTCTCCTCTTGGTAGGCTGCTAGCTGTTTCTTCCATTGCTCCACATTAGCGTTTGCTTCATGCAGTGCTGCCACCAGCTTGGAGTTACTGTCCTGCAGAGAGAAGAGCTCTGCTTCCAGGTTCATCTCACAGATTGACCTGGACAAATGAAACACGCAAACATTCTTTTGTGAAGTATTTAGCTATATAATCCAGAAATAAATAAAAACTATGTGGCAGTTAAGCTCAAGGATCACAAAGACCTATGTTTTCCATTTGTTTGATGTCTGTTACTATGTCAGTTCAGTTCAGCACCCCAGATTCATGTGTTTTTAAATTAAATATGTGAACTGAACAAATCATTGAGGCAATAAAATAATAATCAAAGCTTTTTTGATCACATCACATAGGGTATGGACATTTCTGGTTTGGTCAAATATAATGGAACATCATCTGTGTGGCTGGCAATTTTATGTTTTATGTTACAACCCATCTAATTGTAACACCGTGAATTGTTTTCGATTGTCTAATAAATTGGCCCAATGGTTCCAAGTACAAAGCACACAGGAGGGGAGACCAGGCACAGCCCTGCCTCACCCCACTTTCCAGAGTCAGTGGATTTGTCAGATAACAATTGGTTTTAATTTGTGATGTTGGACCATCGTAAAGAGCACCAATATTTTTTGTATAATTAAATTATCCATTTAAAATTTGTTCAGCACTTTAAATAAATATGGCCAGAAAACAGAATCAAAAGCCTTCTCAGCGTCCAAACTAATTATTACGGCTTTGTTTTGTTGTTTTTGTATATGGTTCATTATGTGTAAGTCATGTTATCTTGTGTTTGTCGTTTGTTAATAAATTTAGTTTGATCATCATGGATTGAGTTTGGGAGTATTTGTTCCATTCTTTTGGACATAATTGAGGTGTATATACGATAGTTCACATTCAGAATAGAAATATATGAGGCACAATCGAGTCGATCCTTCCCTTCTTTAGGTATCAGGGATCTGATGGATTCCTTCCAGCTAGGAGTTTTCTTAAGTGTCCAGCTAAAAGTGGCTAAGAGGAAAGGCGTAAGGGTGTCTTTTGAAGCTTTGTACCACTCTGAGATGAACCAATCACTCCCCGGAGATTTATTGTTCTTAAATCTTTTGATTGCTCCTTGTATTTCCAAAACACTTATTTAAGCTCCTAATTTTTTATTTTGTTCTTCTAACATAACAAGCAAATTCACTGTGTCCAGAAAGGAATTTATAACATCCTTTTTATCTTCTAGAAATGTTTGAAATAGTTTTTATGGAAGGATTCAAATGCTCCTCTCCTTGAACCGACACCTTAACGTGGTAGAGGGGTTTGAGTGCCCGAATGATCCCGGGAGCTATGTTGTCGGGGGCTTCAAGCCCCTGGTAGGGTCTCCAAAGGCAAACAGGTCCTAGGTGACGGGTCGGACAAAGATCGGTTCAGAAGCCTCTTATGATGACTACAAGAACAAGGCAGTTTACGTCGCCCGGATCAGCGTCACCGGGACCCCATCCTGGAGCCAGGCCTGGGATGGGTGCTCCATGGCGAGCGCCTGGTGGCCGGGTCTTACCCCACGGGGCCCGGCCGGGCACAGCCCGAAAGAGCGACGTGGGGCCGCCCTCCCGTGGGCCCACCACCCGCAGGAGGATCCATAAGGGGCCGGTGCAGAGAGATCTGGGCGGCAGTCGACGGCAGGGGCCTCGGCGACCAGATCTCCAGACACAGAGACTAACTCTGGGGACATGGAATGTCACCTCGCTGGGGGGGAAAGAGCCTGAGCTTGTGCGGGAGGTTGAGCGATACCGACTAGATATAGTCGGCCTAACCTCCACACACAGTTTGGGCTCTGGAACCCACCTCCTCGAGAGGGGCTGGACGCTCCACTTCTCTGGTGTTGCCCGCGGGGAGAGGCGGCGGGCTGGTTTGGGCTTGCTGATAGCCCCTCAGCTCAGCCGCCACGTGTTGGAGTTTACCCCAGTGAACGAGAGGGTCGCGTCCCTCCGCCTTCAGGTGGGGGACAGGTCTCTCACTGTTGTGGCGGCCTACGGGCCGAACAGCAGTGCAGAGTACCCGGCCTTCTTGGAGTCCTTGGGAGGGGTACTGGACAGTGCACCGACCGGGGACTCCGTTGTTCTACTGGGGCACTTCAACGCCCACGTGGGCAATGACAGTAACACCTGGAGAGGGGTGATCGGGAAGAACGGCTTCCCCGATCTGAACCCGAGCGGTGTTCAGTTATTGGACTTCTGTGCTAGCCACGGATTGTCCGTAACGAACACCATGTTCAAGCACAAGGGTGTCCATCAGTGCACATGGCACCAGGACACCCTAGGCCGGAGGTCAATGATCGACTTTGTTGTCGTGTCATCTGACCTCCGGCCGCGTGTCTTGGACACTCGGGTGAAGAGAGGGGCGGAGTTGTCAACCGATCACCACCTGGTGGTGAGTTGGATCCGCTGGCGGAGGAGGAAGCCGGACAGACTTGGCAGACCCAAGCGCATTGTGAGGGTCTGTTGGGAACGTCTAGTGGAGCCCTCTGTCAGTAGGGTATTCAACTCGCACCTCCGGGAGAGCTTCTCCCATGTCCCGGGGGAGGTTGGGGACATTGAGTCCGAGTGGACCATGTTCTCCGCCTCCATTGTTGATGCGGCTGCTTGGAGTTGTGGTCGCAAGGTCTCCGGTGCCTGTCGTGGCGGCAACCCCCGAACCCGGTGGTGGACACCGGAAGTAAGGGATGCCGTCAGACTGAAGAAGGAGGTCTATCAGGCCACTCTGGCTTGTAGGTCTCCGGAGGTCATCGACGGGTATCGGCAGGCCAAGCGAGCCGCGGCTCGTGCTGTCGCAGAGGCAAAAACCCGGGCCTGGGAGGAGTTCGGGGAGGCCATGGAGGAGGACTATCGGTCGGCACCAAAGAAATTCTGGCAAACCGTCCGGCGCCTCCGGAGGGGGAAGCAGTGTCTCACCAACACCATTTACGGTGCGGGTGGAGGCCTGCTGACCTCGACTGGGGATGTCGTCGGACGGTGGAAGGAATACTTTGAGGATCTCCTTAATCCCTCAGTCACGTCTTCCGAAGAGGAAGTAGAGACCGGGGACTCGGAGGCTGGCTCATCCATCACCCAAGCTGAAGTCACTGAGGTTGTTCGCAAACTCCTTGGTGGCAGGGCTCCGGGGGTGGATGAGATCCGCCCTGAGTACCTAAAGTATCTGGATGTTGTAGGACTGTCTTGGTTGACACGTCTCTGCAACATCGCGTGGCGGTCGGGGACCGTGCCTCTGGACTGGCAGACCGGGGTGGTGGTCCCTCTGTTCAAGAAGTGGGACCGGGGGGTGTGTTCCAACTACAGAGAGATCACACTCCTCAGCCTCCCCGGTAAGGTCTATTCCAAGGTACTGGAGAGGAGAATTCGACCGATAGTCGAACCTCGGATTCAGGAGAAGCAGAGTGGTTTTCGTCCCGGTCGTGGAACACTGGACCAGCTCTACACCCTCCATCGGGTGCTCGAGGGTTCATGGGAGTTTGCCCAACCAGTCCACATATGCTTTGTGGCTCTGGAGAAGGCTTTCGACCATGTCCCTCGGGGTGTCCTTTGGGGGGTGCTCCGGGAGTACGGGGTCCGGGGGCCTTTGCTCAGGGCTGTCCGGTCCCTGTATGACCGGAGCAGGAGCTGTGTTTGCATTGCCGGCAGTAAATCAGACCTGTTCCCAGTGCATGTTGGACTCCGCCAGGGCTGCCCTTTGTCCGGTTCTGTTCATAGTTCTTATGGACAGAATTTCTAGGCGCAGTCAGGGGTCGGAGGGTGTCCGGTTTGGGGACCACAGGATTCCATCTCTGCTGTTTGCAGACAATGTTGTCCTGATGGCTCCATCAAACCCGGACCTGCAACATGCACTGGGACGGTTTGCAGCCGAGTGTGAAGCGGCTTGCAGTGATGCAGTCGCTGCATCGGACCGTTGTGGTGAAGAGGGAGCTGAGCCGAAAGGCAAAGCTCTCTATTTACCGGTCGGTCTACGTTCCTACCCTCACCTATGGTCATGAGCTTTGGGTAGTGACCGAAAGAACAAGATCGCGGATACAAGCGGTCGAAATGAGTTTCCTCCGCCGTGTGGCTGGGAGCTCCCTTAGAGATAAGAGAGGAGCTCGGCCACACGGGGGGAGCTCGGAGTAGAGCCGCTACTCCTCCACGTCGAGAGGAGCCAGCTGAGGTGGCTCGGGCATCTGTTCTGGATGCCTCCTGGGCGCCTCCCTCGGGAGGTGTTTCAGGCATGTCCCACCGGGAAGAGGCGCCGGGGAAGACCCAGGACACGCTGGAGAGACCATGTCTCTCGGCTGGCCTGGGAACGCCTCGGCGACCCGGCCCCGGATAAAGCGGCTGAAGATGGATGGATTCAAATGCTAATTTGGGCATGTTTGGATAAGATTGCATAATGTTCCCAGTCCCATATTATTATGTTTTTTTTTTGTTTTTTTTTTCAGCTTGTTGTTTTCTAAGTTTTCAAGATAGTAATTTTGAAAATTTTGATCCACGCTCATAATACCTTTGTTTGGTACAGAGCATTTTCTTGTGAAGTCAGATAATTTATTCCTCCTCGTATCTTTTTAATTTCCTGTAAAATTTTAGGACTCACATTATTTTCCTCCAACAATGGAAATTTTTCACAGAATAGGCAGAATAAAAATATCCCCTGGATAATTTTTCTCCAGATAAGTCTTAATGTTGTTTTAAATCCTTAAACAGAGGGCTTAAGCAGACTGGCATTGAATAGTGTGTTTCTTTATCTTTCCTCCAGGTCTACAGTAATGTGAAAGGAGCATGGTCACTTAAGTCTATTGTGCCTATATCTGTCTCAGTGATTTGTCCTTTTATTGAGAATAAAAAAATAGTCTATTCTGGATTAGATTGTATGTGGATTAGAAAAAATGGGTATACTGTTGTGCCTTAGGGATCATCTCCCTCCAGATTCTTCATTCATTTGTGGAACTTTGTTCTTCCAGTTTCTCTTGAGTTCGACACCTCTAATGAAGGTTGAATGCGAAGATTCCAATCGCCAACACAGATTAGGGTTCCCTGAAAGTGGTTTATAATCAGGTCCATTATATCAGTATTAAAAAGTGATATAACTCTCTGGTGCATTCTACACATTTAATAGAGTAAAAACCTTTCCATTAATATTCCCTTAACTAGTACATATCTGCCTTCTTTGTCCTTACATTCAAAACTCTGTTCAAAAGCTATTTGGTTTGAAATCTATATTGCTACTGTGTTTCCTTCCTTCTGTGTTTGCATCTATATGATGAACAGTACGATTTTTTTATAACCAACTTGTGTTCGGTTTTGATGTTAAGTGTCGTTCAGATGTGTCTTGTAGATAGATGATGTCTATTCTTTCGATTGTTTTATTGGGTTCAGTATGCCATTCACATTGAGGGATGCTACTTGTAACACTTCTGATGCCATTGGGTTGATAGTATTCATCTTGCCATTGATCATTTTCAAATGTTTTTAAACTCTCCGGTCGGACACAAAAAACATACACGAGAACCATAATAACACAGATAACAGATGAAAATAGAAAATAAGAGGGTTCATGTTGGGAACAAACACCGAACTCAAAACCTGATCATGCGAGTGATCGTAAAAGAGGAGGGAAGTCCATTCCTAGTCCTAAATTTGGACACTTTGAATAAAAAAGGCCAGCTAACAGAATCAAAAGCTTTTCAACATCCAGACCTCTTATTACAGCTTTGTTTTGCTGTTTTCTTTTATGGTTCATGATGTGTAAAGATCCTTTTATTAGGGCTCAAGCATGACAAGCAAGGGGGGGACCCTCCGTTCGTGCGAGAGCTGTCGAGAGCAGTTGCTGTCGCCAACGCGGCTGGTGCAGAAAAGTAGTGAAAGCTTTTTTGCGCCAAGTTCGCTCTAGTAACGTGCCTACGCACTACCCGGAAAAAGGAAACAAAACAAACCCTGTATGAGGTTTCGGCCAATCACAGAAGACATGAGATTCTCATTGAGACGAAAGCACGTGTTCTGCTTCTGTCATTCTGATTAAGGTCTAAACAAAGGCAATTGACAATTACAGGTTTTGACAAGAAACATTAGTTTCTCACTAGAGCATCCTCTTGAGACCATCTCAATGTGGTCATCTCACAATTTCGGTTGAATGGGATGGTCGTAGGGCCCGTGGACCATGTGGATTGAGTAAATAAACATGCCGCGACAGGTGACATTATTTGGAGAGTTCATAACTTCAGGGATGTTCACTAGAGGTGACTAAGGTCTATCAAGCTACTATCGTTTTATCAACGCTATCTCCAGAGAGAGACAATTTTTTTTTGTATTTTCAGCTTCAACCTATTTTGAGATGATCCCTAAATGGTATGGAAAATTAGAGCTCAGTGTGCTGCAATTTGGAGTGAAACCCCTGAGAAAAACCGCCACCTCAAAAGTTCAATTTCAATTCAATTTATTTTTGTAACGCCCAAAATCACAATAGTTGTTGCCTCGGAGAGCGACAGTGAAAAACGGATTCAACAATGTCCAAAGGGACAAGGGGCGATGTCCCAGGGTGTCCTGTCCATAGACCCTCCTTCTCGGCCAGGAAAAACTACAAAAACTTCCTGGAGAAGTTCCACAGTGAAGGAGGGATCAGACTCCCTCAGATGGACAGGCGGGTGCGAGATAGACAGTGGAGCTGGACCCACTTAGGGTGCTTCCAGGCAGATGAAGAACCGATGGCTGCAATGGGAGCTCGGACAGGGAAAAAATTCAATGCAGACAAATGAAACTTGGCATAAAACATATTCGGCCATATTAGATCGAAAATGAGAATTAAAAAGTCACACATCATAAACTTTTGACATCTCTGCCAACAGTTTTCATTGAAAACAGTTCAAACTTGGTCAAAACGTGCAAAACCCATGTGCGATTAGAAATTTCAAAATTCTAGCTTTTACAAACATTGAAGGATTTGAACGGACCCAGTATAGCGCGCATGTGTGGCAGTAGGCCCTCATAGCCGCTGACAGCCTATGGCCTGTGACCTGGGCCTTTAAAAGGAGGCTTCCTCACCTGCTTTGGCCCTTCTCGCCTTTGACATCACCCGCCATCTGGGAGCAGTGCAAGCGGCACGAGGACCGTAGCATTAGTTGTGATCGCCCTAAAACAGCCCAAAGTTTAGGCTTAAAGCCAGTGATCACACCAGCGTGTTAACCAGGCTGGTTTGCGCTGGCTCACCAATCCTTGTTTAACTTTTTTGTATGACTCGTGCCACACGTTCCGGTAAGCCGTCTCGCTTCTTAGATGTCCATTCTAACCAAACGCAATCTAATTTGTGCGTGTCGGGATTCCTCCCAGCCGCGGCACCTCATCCATGTTAAGATTGTTAAGCATGGTTCGTCCAAATTAAATGCAATCGTAAGATTTCAGTTGTCTAATTAGTCGCTGCTCTATATCGGAATGTATCGCTCTTCCTCTCTCCCTCGCTTGTTGTGCACGGTTCTGGACATTCATATTAGAGTTAATTTCCTAAAATATTGTACATTCTAAGATTGGTAACTCCACGGGTCTCTCCTTCAACCCAAAACCACAAACTTCCCTCCAAGTGTCCTTGGGGGGGTTCAAGGCACGTTTGCACCGGCCCCATTCTCCACTGACAGACTGTAACATATCAAAGTTTGGAGTTTCTGAGTGTCGGCACTGTGGGACTGTACCAGGGCCCAGGCCTACTACTACGGACCAGCGCCACCTCTGGTAGGGTAGTTGGGCCTTAGGGGACAATCTGGGCTGCTGACAATCTGGGCTGCTCTTTTTATAATAATAATAATAATAAATCTTTTATTTATATAGCGCTTTTCAGGGACCCAAAGATGCTGGACATATACAAAAAAAGGGGGGGGGTATTTACAGACGGGGGGGACAGCACGTACAATACATAATAATGAACAGATAAAATAAACAAGACAGGAGAGGTAGAGAGAAAATGATGGGGATGAAACGGGGGGGGGGGGGGGGGGGGGGGGGGACGCTGGACATATACCGGCCCCATGTAGACACAGACACAACACGCTATAGAGCAGCGACTAATTAGACAACTGAAATCTTACGATTGCATTTAATTTGGACGAACCATATTAATATACGGAGGTAGAAATGTAGACAGTGGGGTAGAGGAGGCTAGGGGTAGGGGAGGTCGTAGGCTTGGGTGAAGAGGTATGTTTTTAGGCGGGATTTAAATGTTGTGAGTGAGGGAGAGTGGCGAACAGGTTGGGGGAGGGAGTTCCAGAGTTGGGGTGCTGCTCGGGAGAACGCTCTGTCACCAAAGGTTTTGAGTCGGGATGTTGGTGCAGTCAGGGTGAGAGTGGAGGAGGAGCGGAGGGCTCGGGAGGGGCGGTGGGGGATGAGGAGGTCAGACAGGTAGGGGGGAGCTAGGTGGTGGAGAGCTTTGAAGGTGAGGAGGAGTATTTTGAAGTTGATGCGCTGCTTGATGGGGAGCCAGTGGGGAGCCTATATCTGAGTCTCCTGGTCCACTCAATCTAACGATCTGCGCTTGCCTTTACCTGTGTATGTGTCCCTGGCAACAATCCAGGGTGGCGTTGTTGGAAACTAATACAATAAATAACTATTAATTTAATCCATATGTGGAAGACATCCATCTAAATATATTACCCCTATCGTAGCCACGACACATGCAGAATTGTGAGCTGGACGTAATGATATGCTACTTAAGGTTCTATCTTTTAATATGGCTCTCTGGTGCTTAACTTGTGAAAATGTTTACAAAGTGTGTTCACAGTGGTGCACAATCTCACAAAGTCACATCATTCTAACGTTTATCTTTAAAAAGGGAAATAAAATTAACGAGCGCAAAAGTCTGGAAAATTGGCATATAATTGGAGCTTGGCTAAAATTTACGTTCCATGAAGTAGCCAAGAATCTACTTTACAAAACGGCTCAGTGGCATCCTCTTGAAAATCAAAATACATTATGTCAATGGAGGAGGCGGAGCTTATTTTTTTTCTTCATAGACAAATTAAACTTGGCAGATACCTAAAGCATCTCGAGACAGTCAAAAACTTATATTATGGCCACAACAACACAGAGCGTCAGTCACTTTGGTTCAAACTTGACACGCCCAAAATCCTATCCCCGTATTTTAATAATAATAATAATAATAATAACTTTTATTTATATAGCGCTTTTCAGTGACCCAAAGACGCTGAACATAATAAAAAAGGGGGGGGGGTATTTACAGACAGGGGGGGACAACACGTACAATACACATTAATATACAGATAAAATGAACAAGACAGAAGAAGTAGAGAGAAAAAGATGGGGATGTAACAGGGGGTAGAAGTGTAGGAAATGGGGTAGAGGAGGCTAGGGGTAGGGGAGGTCATAGGCTTGGGTGAAGAGGTATGTTTTTAGGCGGGATTTGAATGTTGTGAGTGAGGGAGAGTGGCGGACAGGTTGGGGGAGGGAGTTCCAGAGTCGGGGTGCTGTTCGGGAGAATGCTCTGTCGCCAAAAGTTTTGAGTCGGGATGTTGGTGCAGTCAGGGTGAGAGAGGAGGAGGATCGGAGAGCTCGGGTGGGGCGGTGGGGGATGAGGAGGTCAGACAGGCAGGGGGGGGCAAGGTGGTGAAGAGCTTTGAAGGTGAGGAGGAGTATTTTAAAGTTTATGCGCTGCTTGATGGGGAGCCAGTGGAGAGAGCGGAGAACGGGAGTGATGTGATCACGGGACCGGGTGTGGGTGAGGAGGCGGGCAGCGGAGTTTTGGACCATTTGGAGTCTATGGAGGGAATGGGAGGAGATGCCAGTGAGGAGGGAGTTGCAGTAGTCAAGGCGGGAGGAGATGAAGGCATGGATGAGGGATTCAGCAGCGGGGAGGGTGAGGCAGTGTCGGATTTTGGCGATGCGGCGGAGGTGGAAGTATGAGGTCTTGACAATGTGGCTGACATGGGGAGTGAAGGAGAGGGTGGGGTCCATGATGACACCGAGATTGCGTACCAGGGTAGAGGGGGTGATGGTCGAGGTGTCGATGCTGAGTGAAAAGGGACCAGTTTTATTGAGAGTGGATTTGGTGCCAATGAGGAGGAGCTCTGTTTTGTCACTGTTCAGTTTGAGGAAGTTGAGAGTGAGCCATGATTTTATTGTAGAGATGCAGGTTTCAATGTGGCTGAGGGGAG
This sequence comes from Eucyclogobius newberryi, assembly GCF_026437365.1. Taxonomy (NCBI): domain Eukaryota; kingdom Metazoa; phylum Chordata; class Actinopteri; order Gobiiformes; family Gobiidae; genus Eucyclogobius; species Eucyclogobius newberryi. The sequence continues at coordinate 20,459 of NW_027316187.1, read as the reverse complement.
GGTTTTGGGTGGATTTGGTGGTGAGGTATATCTGGGTGTCGTCAGCGTAGCAGTGAAAGTCCAGGTTGAGTTGGCGGAGGATGTGACCAAGGGGGAAGATGTAGCAGATGAAGAGGAGGGGGCCGAGGACTGAGCCCTGGGGGACCCCCTGCGTTACTGGGGAGAGGGTGGATGAGTGACCGGAGAGGGAAATGAACTCTTGCCTGTTGGTGAGGTAGGATGTGAGCCAGTCAAGTGCAGAGCCCTCAACACCCAGTTGGCGCAGCCTTTGTAGGAGGATGGAATGGTTTATAGTGTCAAAGGCTGCGCTGAGGTCTAGTAGTAACAGGATGTTGAGGGCCCCGGAGTCTGCAGAGGTGAGGAGATCGTTGAGTACTTTGACCAGGGCTGTTTCAGTGCTGTGAAGTGGGCTGAAGCCAGATTGGAGGGGTTCATAGAGGTTGTTTGACTGGAGGTGGGTGTGAAGTTGGGCGGCGACGATGCGTTCCAGCGTTTTTGAGAGGAACGGCAGGTTGGATTTTAACGTACTTGTCTTAGGGTTTTTAGCCAAAAATCACCAAACTCAGGTAGTATCATCAGGGCAAATGTGGGGTCCAAATGTGTTAGAATAGATTACATAAGTATCAGGGTCTGGTCATAACAAGCTCTTGAAGAAGAAGCAATTTTGAAAGCAGAAAAATCCTTGTAATGTTTTTCAAACGTTCTCGTATTTAGACTGATCATATAAGCCGTTTGTGTATTTTGATGAGCTGGACATAATGAAATGTGAATTAAACATCTATCTTTAAACATGGCTCTCTCTTCAATTTGGTATAAACAATATGCCATTCATTTTTTTGGGTAAAAAAAGCGTTTTCATTAACGTTCAGGGGGTCAAAATTGGGGTGGTTTGTGTGAGAAAAATAAAGAAAATAATAATAAGGCTGAGCAAAATAATGTCTGTTTGCCGTAACCCGACCGACCCGGTATAAAACTAGCTAACTGAAAAAATTTATCAGCATTTTGTTAAGAAAACACCAAAATCTTTTATTTTTCAACTATTTCACCGACTCACCGACCCACTTGAAAAATGTTGGGTCGGGTTACAGCAAACAGACTATATGGGGTAGCCTAACTCTTTTTTCGACAATTTCTTTCCACTATAAAAACTCGAGCTAGAGTCACATGATTTTGTCACATTGTGCCAGGTCACAAATTAACCGGTTATAAATGTTTTCAGTTGTCTACGACAAATAAATTGTCTTTTATGATTTTTTTCAAAATCAAATTTGGAGAGGATGCAAGAGAGCTATTTTATCAGATTGCTACATTTTTATATCATTGGGTTCAACTTGGAAATCTTTCCACACACTCTACAAACATTTTCCAATAAAACTTTTTAAAGAAATTTTGATTTTTTTTTACATTTTCCAAAAATTAAGATTTTACTTCAACTTCACTATGACCACATTTCATTGCGCATGGGTTTTGTGTCTTGTGGCCAATTTTGAAGTGTTATTGTTGAAAACTGTAGGAGAAGATGCCAAAAGTATGACGAGGTGCACTTTTGTCAACGTCTTGTTTGATCCAATATGGCCAACTTCCTGTATGATTTAGGGCGGGGTCGTGATATAATTTTTCACTTATCCTTACATTAACAATTTTTTGGTCTGAGCGTTATATTTTTACAGCGACTTTTTTTTGGCCTCAGGCCCCATGTCAATCGATTTTTGAGGGGGCACTTTGAATATTCTTTCACAAGGTCTTAACTCAAAATTAGAGCTCACTGAGTTCTAATTTTTGATACCACTCATGGGCATATTCATCTTTGTTTACAACTAATTTTTTGCGTTTTTCCGGCCCTCGGATACAATTTGAATAAGTCCCTCGCCGGGACGATTCTCGTCCTTCGGCTCGGGCCTAATAAAATCTTGCATAACTCCATTTAACAGATAAGTCATTATTTGTTTGTTCTCATTTGATATAAATCACACAGTAAATAATGGCAAGAAATCTGTATATAGATTCCGTCAATGCAGTATGGTCCTGAGGTGTTTTATTGAAGTGTCCTTTCTCTCCTTTGTGCATGAGCATGGAGGCCGAAGCATGAGGCGAGTCGCACCCCTGATAGGGAAGGGTCCCCTGGGGTCTCCGACAAGATGTGTCTTGTGTTAGGGTCCAGAGCCTGAGCATGAGTAAGTGGGGATCAGCGGTCTTTTTATCTGACCTCGGAGGTTTGGCCTAGAATGGGAATGAGTTTAAACTGGCTTTGCCTCTCAGTCAATCTTATTGTTCTAATTTGGACAATTTCCACTTGAAGGTGGAATGGACAATTTTTTGGCCCAAATCTGAGTCTCATTTCCTCGTGGCGTGGACTGCCGATTAGTCCTGCACCATATCAATCATAGAACGCACCTACTGCTCACCTGCAGCCTCGCCTTTAAACCAGCAAAATGACATGCAACCATAACGAAATACTGCAACATTGTCAATGAACACACATCATTAGCAGGCAGTCGATGTAATCCCTCATTCCTCCAGGATAGGCCACAGTCAGAGAGCTGTATCTTTCAGTTCCGTTCCCACAATCCGAGCACTACTTTTTAAAAAGTTTTTCTAGGGCCCAAATATATGAAGAATCTTCGACAAAAAGTTCTCCGCGAACAACCTTGCAGTATTTGAGAAAATCGTTCCGAAAGTTGACAGTTTCCTCTAAATTTGGACATATTGAGGTGTATACCACTTTTTGGTAGCCCGTCATCTTGTAACCATTAGGCATGCGACAATGATTTTTCCCCAAGTCATCTGCATTACTACTTTCTACACATTCCTGAAGTCCCAGTCGATTATCTTAATTGACTTAGAAATACAGACATAGTAAAAACATTTTAGAAACCCGTCATTCCATATTCATTGAGGCTAGGACAATAATCTTTGCTGGAGTAATCAGTACCACTCCCCACTTCAAATTCCCAAAGTTTCAGTTATTAATCTTAATCTTGACTTTTTGGTCAAAATTCAGAAATTCTAGGTCTGGTGGCACAACTCTATCGACGATCTGCTAGTGCTCAGTTACTTATATTTAGAATGCAGAGATAAGACTAGAAGTCAATGTGCCAACATCAGACTCCTCAGCCCACAATGCTTCAAAAGATTCTCTTCATGGAAACATATCACAAAAGATATGACAAAGCTGATTTCACTTGCTAGAAATAATTCCAAAGCCCTTGACCTGAAAACTACAAATCCATTAACACAAGCTAAATTGACAGTTATTTCAAGTGTCCAGCAATGCACATTCATCAAGAAACTGCATAAAGGGCTCCGAGTCTCAAAACCAAGTCCCTTATGGACTCTGAATCCCATTATAGACTCAGATGATTGTTAAAAGTGGGAGGCCGGACAGCACTAACTGACCTTCCTTATAACGAAAAGCACCCACTGATACTTCCTAAAAAACATCTTGTGTCAACGCTTCTTGTCAAACATTACCTTCAAGACGTTGCTCATCAAGTTTGTCACTTCACTGAAGGTACCCTTCAGTCTGCTGGGGTTTGGTCGTTGGAGCCAGTGTCAAGTGTAATATTTCAGTGTGTCACTTGCCACAGGCTTAAGGGGAAACCAGTTGAACAAAAAATGGCCAACCTCCCTGAAGATCGTCTTGTGGTAGAACCCCCCTTCACTATGGTGGGCTTAGATGTGTTTGGGCCCTGGATCGTGGTCACACGCAGGACCAGGGGTGGGTTTGCGGAAAGTAAGCGCTGGGCAGTTTTGTTTAGTTGCCTTGGATCTCGCGCAGATCACATAGAGGTAATCAAATCTATGTCCACCTCAAGCTTCATTAATGCGTTGCGAAGATTTTTTACAGTTAGAGGCCCTTCAAAAGTTCTCAGATCAGACCGTGGCACTAACTTTATTGGAGCTTGTAGAGACTTAAAGTGCCACACAATCCAGTGATCCAGAGATCCAAAATTATCTTAGAAAAGAAGGTTGGACATGGACATTTAACACACCCCACTCTTGACATATGGGTGGCTCATGGGAAAGAATGATAGGTGTTGCCTGTCGTATTCTTGACGCCCATGTTACTGCAGTAAGGACCTACTCGCCTTACACATGAGCTACTCTCAATACTATGGCAGAAGTTATGGCCATCATCAGCTTGACCATTAGTTCCAGTTATCACACCGGCTATGCTTCTTCTAACTTAAAAGGCAGGGGCTGTGCCCACTCCCGAAGGGACATTTAACTTTAAGGACATGTACAAAAAGCTGTGACAACACGTCCAGAGCATGGCAGATGCCTTCTGGAAGCGCTGGAGACAAGAATATCTGATATTGCTTCCGCCAAGAAATGGACCCATGACAGAGATAAAGTTAAAGTCGAAGATATTGTTTTAGTAAAAGATGAGACAGTTAGACGTAATGAATGGCCCATAGGACTCATTACCAGGTGCATTACCACCGAAGACTAGAAGGTCAGAAAAGTGCATGTCAGAGTGGTAAAGCAGGGGACTCCACAAGAGCACTTACGGCCAGTGACACAACCTAAAAATCGCGATTAAAAACATTTTGGTCAGAGAGAAAAGAAAAAAGAAGTGGCATAAAGTATTCATGCCGGATGGGGAGTGTCATGGCACACTATGTACATGTGATTAGCATGGCATATATATTGCATTTGTTATTGAGATGTATGCACAAGTAAGCACAAACGTTAATTCGTGCAATTAATATGTATTATTGTCTGTGTTTTACAGCTTTACAATTTATGACTTATGGTGATTAAAGCCAAATTAAACCATTTGTCTGTTAATTGTCTCTCTAGCAGGCGCGTCTAGTAAGGACAGAACAGGATGACACAAACTGCACCAATGAACAAGGACTGGACTGACATTATGACAGACGTTTGAGGGAAAACAATGATGTCACTAAACTCTATTCCATACATTAGGACAGGGGTGAGCAAACTACGGCCCGCGGGCCACATCCGGCCCGCCGGGCCTTTCAATCCGGCCCGCCAAGCTTGTCCAAGTTCTATTAAAATATTTTTTTTTTCTTTTTTTTTTAAATATATATATATATATTTTTAACAAATATTTTCCCGTAGGCTTTATTAGACAGTAGATGGAATGGGAAAGAAAGGAGGGGGAATGAGTGAGAAAGGAGGACATGCAGCAAATGTCGGAGTCGGGATTCGAACTCACGATACTGCGGCTGGCCGTTCATTTTACCTTTCGCCTGTAATGCCCACATTTCCCCAATAGATGGCGAACTTTGACCTTTTTGGTGCCCTCTTCTTCTCTGATAAGCGTTTTGCATCGAGACTTTCTGTAAAAATGAGCTTATCAAGGAAAAGAAAAGTGCATAGTGAGTGCCGAGTGTTTAATGCGGAGTGGACAACTAAAAATGTTTTCATTGAAGTGCAATCAAAGGCTGTTTGCTTGATATGCCAAGAAAATATCGCAGTTTTCAAGGAGTACAATATCAGCCGTCACTTTGCTACGAAGCATGCCAACTGCGCTATCAAACAGTCAGCGCAAGAGCGGGCGGCTACGGCTCAGAGGTTGGCGGCTAATTTACAGACTCTGCAACATTTTTTTCACCGACAAACTTCGATTCAAGAGTCAACCACCAAGGCAAGCTTTTTGCTGGCATTCAAATTAGCAAAAGCCAGCAAACCTTTTTCCGAAGGTGAGTTTTTAAAAGATTGCATGATGGAGGCGGCAGGTGTGCTGTGCCCGGAGAGCCAAGCCAAGTTTGAAAAAATCAGTTTGTCACGTCGGACTGTGACGCGCCGTGTGGAACTGATTGACGAAGATTTAGCCATTCAAATAAACAAAAAAACAGAGTCTTTTAAGTTATATTCACTGGCACTTGATGAAAGCAACAATTTGAAAGACACGGCGCAGCTCCTAATTTTTATCCGTGGAATTAATGAGAGTTTTGAGATAATGGAAGAGTTTTTGAGCATTGAGTCTCTGAAGGGAACAACGAGGATTTGTATGACAAGGTGTCTGCTGCCATCGAGAAACGTAAACTACCTTGGAGTAAACTTGCCAATGTCACGACGGATGGATCACCAAATTTAACTGGAAAAAACATTGGTCTGCTAAAAAGAATATTGGACAAAGTGAAAGAGGAAAACCCTGAGCAGGATGATATTTTCCTTCACTGCATCATCCATCAGGAATCACTCTGTAAGTCTGTATTGAAGCTTGACCATGTTGTGAATCCTGTGGTAAAACTTGTGAACGTTATACGTGCAAGGGGACTCCAGCACCGTCAGTTCATCACGTTCCATGAGGAAACTGATGCAGATCATCAGGATTTACTTTACCATTCTCGTGTCCGCTGGTTAAGTTTGGGCAAAGTGTTTCAACGCGTCTGGGACCTGAAAGAGGACATCAGCGCATTTTTGGAGTTTGGGGGGAAATCTGACCAATTTCCTGAGCTAAGTGACAAGAAATGGCTTTGTGATTTTGCGTTTGCTGTGGATATAATTTCACACTTGAATGAGCTCAATGTGAAACTGCAGGGGAAAGATCAGTTTGTGCATGACATGTACAAACATGTTACAGCCTTCAAATCTAAGCTAGCTTTATTCTCCAGACAAATTGCAAACGCATCTTTTACTCATTTCACCACACTTGGCACGCAAAAAGAGGCGACGCGATACGCAAAGAAATACAGCAAATCACTGGATGACCTGCAGAGAATTCAGTCGCAGGTTCTCTGATTTTGAAAACATTGAAAAGTCACTTCAGCTGGTGTCCTGTCCCCTGTCACAAGACCCTGAAACAGCACCACCTGAGGTACAATTGGAACTGATCGATCTTCAGTCCGACTCTATCTTGAAGGAGAAGTTCAACACTCTTAAACTGAACGACTTTTATGCTTCACTGAACGATTCCACATTTCCAAACCTCCGGAGGACGGCACAGAAGATGCTGGTCTTGTTTGGCTCGACCTATGTATGTGAGCAGACATTCAGTGTCATGAACATGAACAAAGCCCGTCAAAGATCCAGCTTAACTGACTAACACCTCGGATCTATCCTGAGAATTGCCACAACAAAACTGACACCAGACTTTGATGCACTGGCAAAACAGGGAGATCAACAACACTGTTCCCACTGAGATAGAAGGTCAGTTTTCCTGCTCTTTGTACATTAAGCCATGCATGTGTTTGCTTTGTTACAAGTTACAGGTCAAATTTTGCGTGTAATTTATAGTAATTCACACCATCCATATTTCCCTGACCTGGCCCCCCGACAAAATTTTAGAACCCGATGTGGCCCTCGAGTCAAAAAGTTTGCCCACCCCTGCATTAGGACAAGATCCAGAGTTTGTGACTGTCGGTTTATTTACATTTTGAGCAAAACCAATGGTATCTAACAGGATGCTGAAAGAATTACTGAGAGGAATCTCCAGCTATCACTACTTATTCCCAGACTAACACTAAGTTTGATATAAAGTCACCAAACTCTGTTAAAAACTATGAATAGAGAGGTCGGTAGATAACTATGAACAAAACTCCTTTTTGGTTTCGCCAATTTGGACACGTGATTGATAGCATGAGGCTTTCAAATGAGCGAAATGCATTGTTAATTTTAAGACTCAAGAGTAGGCTGAGTGTGAGATCCCTGCCATGCCACCACCTCGGCCAGTGCTCTTGGCGGTCTGAAAGTTAATATGGGTAGGTGGGGTGGACTCATTAAGTCTTACATAATCATCTTGTTGAACTCTAGAAGATGCAGACAATTCTATGTCTATGCCTGTGGACCTTTAAGGTCAAGTGCACAACACAGCCTGAACAACAAAGCATTGATAAAAATACATGGTATGCACTAAATACTCCATCCATCCATCCATTTTCTACTGCTTTATCCGGGCCGGGTCGCAGGGGCAGCAGTCTAACCAGGGACTCCCAGACTTCCTCTCCTCAGACACTTCCTCCAACTCCTCCGGGGGGATCCCGAGGCGTTCCCAGGCCAGCCGAGAGACAGTCTCTCCAGCGTGTCCTGGGTCTTCCCTGGGGCCTCTTCCCGGTGGGACATGCCTGAAACACCTCCCAAGGGAGGCGCCCAGGAGGCATCCGGAGCAGATGCCCGAGCCACCTCAGCTGGCTCCTCTCGACGTGGAGGAGCAGCGGCTCTACTCCGAGCTCCTCCCGTGTGGCCGAGCTCCTCACCTTATCTCCAAGGGAGCGCCCAGCCACCCGGCGGAGGAAACTCATTTAGACCGCTTGTATCCGCGATCTTGTTCTTTCGGTCACTACCCAAAGCTCATGACCATAGGTGAGGGTAGGAACGTAGACCGACCGGTAAATTGAGAGCTTTGCCTTTCGGCTCAGCTCCCTCTTTACCACAACGGTCCGATGGAGCGACTGCATCACTGCAGCCGCTGCACCGATCCGCCTGTCAATCTCACGCTCCATTCTTCCCTCACTCGTGAACAAGACCCCGAGATACTTGAACTCCTCCACTTGGGGCAAGGACACCCCACCCACCTGGAGAGGGCAAGCCACCTTTTTCCGGTCGAGAACCATGGCCTCGGATTTGGAGGTGCTGATTCTCATCCCAGCCACTTCACACTTGGCTGCAAACCGTCCCAGTGCATGTTGCAGGTAAGGGTTTGATGGAGCCATCAGGACAACATCGTCTGCAAACAACAGAGATGAGATCCTGCGGTCCCCAAAGCGGACACCTTCAAACCCTTGACTGCGCCTAGAAATTCTGTCCATAAAAACTATGAACAGAAACGGTGACAAAGGGCAGCCCTGGCGGAGTCCAACATGCACTGGGAACAGGTCTGACTTACTGCCGGCAATGCGAACACAGCTCCTGCTCCGGACATACAGGGACAGGACAGCCCTGAGCAAAGGGCCCCGGACCCCGTACTCCCGGAGCACCCCCCAAAGGACACCCCGAGGGACACGGTTGAAAGCCTTCTCCAGATCCACAAAGCACATGTGGACTGGTTGGGCAAACTCCCATGAACCCTCGAGCACCCGATGGAGGGTATAGGGCTGGTCCAGTGTTCCACGACCAGGACGAAAACCACTCTGCTCCTCCTGAATCCGAGGTTTGACTATCGGTCGGATTCTCCTCTCCAGTACCTTGGAATAGACCTTACCGGGGAGGCTGAGGAGTGTGATCCCTCAGTAGTTGGAACACACCCTCCGGTCCCCCTTCTTGAACAGAGGGACCACCACCCCGGTCTGCCAGTCCAGAGGCACGGTCCCCGACCGCCACGCGATGTTGCAGAGACGTGTCAGCCAAAACAGTCCTACAACATCCAGATACTTTAGGTACTGAGGCACTAAATACTGCTGTAATAAAAATTAAATCCCTGACAATGAGCATATCATTACTTGTATAGGCTATAGCCAACAATAAACCCTAATTTTAGTCATATAGGAATAGCCGACAGCAATAATCTGCCAAGCTCCATGTGCAGCCGAGTTCAAATCCTGACTCCGTCAACTTAGTGCATGTCCTCCTTTTTCTGTCATCTCCATTTCACACTAAGCTGTCCTGTTTAATAAAGCCTACAAGCCAAAAAAATCATAATAATGCATGACAGGCATAATTTAATTTCTGGTTGTAATTATTAACAAACACAAAGACAACAGCTTTAATAAATTGTATAATTCAATATCCCTCCTGCACGAGCTGCTCTTTCAGACAGCTCCTCTCTCCTCCCGCAGCCTGTCCTGCTCCTGTCACTGCTCCTTTCCTGTCCTGCTTCTGTCCTGCTCCTATTCTGTCCTGCTCCTGTTCTGTCCTGCTCTCCCATCACTGCTCATGTCACTGCTCCTGTCACTGCTCCTATCTTGCCCCTATCCAGCTCCTGTCTTGCCCCTGTCTTGCCCCTGTTCTGATCCTGTCTCTGCTCCTGTCTCGCTGTATCTCTGCCCTCAGTGCTCTAGGCATTTACACACCTGTGATAATCCTGATAAAAACTAGCTCAGTTACAAGTTGGTTTTATACGTGGAAAAACAACACGCAGATTTTTGTATATTCTTACCGCTTTCATCTGTCCAGGGTCATAGTGTCGGACTGCCTTACATCTCATCCTGTGCCGCCGTTTTTAGTTCAGAGCCCCGTGTAAATATAGTTTCAGATAAAAGTTTATAAATGTTTAGTTTTTGGCTCTCCCACTCCACAGAGAGATGGACTGAATAATTTCTTCAGACAGGGACAGCAGTTTCCCTTTGAATTAGATCTTGAGCTGAGGTTTGCACTGTGCAGCAATGGCGCTGACAGGAGAGAAACTACGGCTCATAATCTGTGTTTACAAATGTTTAAATGAAAAAATAAGTAATCAACACATGAATAGGCGTACAAACTAAGTGATTTTTTTTTGTAAAATAATATACCAGTCAAAAGGAACATATTTTAGTGGGGCTTGGGGCTTGGGGCTAGGTCTAACGACGTCTATGCCCCTAAACTTGTGCAATGTCGGCGAGTTACCCTTCTGAGAGCATCTTCTTTATGCGCTCCTTCTCTGCGGCCAGCGTGATGTCCGCGCTCTGGCTACGGAACAGCTTGTCCTCGGGCCCATTTACGTTCACCACAGGAGGAGACTGCAGGGATTCCGAGAGGTCCTAACAGACACATGAGTAAATGCACTGGAAAAAGACTACAACCCACAGTCACTCCAGGGCAGCATATTCAAGCCAACAGCCACAAGCCATGTTGCAATTCTTACATCCTGAAAAACATTGGTGCATGGACAGAAAGTGATCCTCTACACAAAGGATAAAAAGATTTGGTGACATTTCCAATATTGGTTTTACATTCAATTACATTTGACACGACTGGATTTAGATTTAGCCTAAGCATTAGCATAACTATGTAGATTAAATTATGTATAAGATACATTTTGTCGTAAAATGTTTGAGTACTAGTCAAATGATTATTTCTATTGTACATGAGACTTTTTAAATATATTATCAACCAAATAAAGGTTGAAATTTGGTGACAGAAGTTTTGTACATGGAGAATATTTATAAAAAAGAAAAGTATTAAAAATAAGTGTATTATTATTATCATTATTATTATTATTGATCATAATAAATCAGTTATTATGTATTCATTTCTCTGTGATAAAAGGTTGTTTTGTATGTTTCAGAGTATGTATAGTCAAGATAAAAATCAATCAAAATGATGAAAATATGACTATGATTAGTCACAATTAGTTGATACATTGTTGCCTAGAAAGAATAAGAGTAGTCTAAGAAAGTCTGGCAGATATCCCTTTATAAAATCATTTGTCCTAATATCCGGCAAATTTGTCAATTTTCAAAATTACAGTAAAGGTAAATTTCTCCATTATATAAATGTAAGTCCAATATTATTTCAGACAGTTGTTTCCATCCCTGTCATCCATTTCCTTGTTATTGCTTTTTTTTTTGCTACAGTCAAAAACATTCCCCATGTATCCATCTGTGTTTTATATTGTTCATGTTTTATGTCCTAGATATAGTTTTAAAGTCAAATCTGATGTGGATTTCAGTTTGCTGTATTACATTGACATCCGTCCAGTATTTATAAACAACAGGGCCAAAACACCTGACAGTCAGGTGCTACTTGGCTCACAGTTTTTGATTTTTTAACTTTTTAGAAAAAAAATAACACTTAATACAAGAATAATAGTTGTTTTGTTCGGAATTAGCTTTAAAACATTGGTATTGAATCACCTTTCTAATATATAAAGTTAAGTTGGAAATGCTTTGAATGAATGGATGTAGAACTTGCAGCTAAACTAGAATATCTCCTTGGTAAAAGCAAGTGCAATCTCAGCGTTTTATGATTTGAATAGAAAAATGACCTCTACAAGAACCATGAAGCATTACCTCTATTGTTCAAGTGTGCATGAGGCCCAGCAAGCAGGCAAGACAAGCTTTCTCTTATATCTATTCAGTGGGAGGTTTTTGTGCAGTGTGAGTTGGATGGGAAAACCAACTGCAACAGGACATGCAATGCTAGTATTATGCTAAAACACTGTGTTTACTATGAAATGATGTCACGCATGAGTAAGAGAAATGCATTTATTTATTGACTGCAAAAAATATTCCAATATGATCTCAATAGTAACTGTATCTATGCTTTTAGATCACATTGCCTATGTAAACTCCTCTGTTTCCCACTTTCCCCTAAAATGTAAACAGTATTTTTTTCTTGAAAAATTTAAATCTGTACTTACCTTTCATTATTCACCCCTTTCTTATTACTTATGTGTATATAATCAGTTTCTGCCTCATTTTTGGAATCTTTTTTTTGGTATGTATATATTTTATAGCCTAATATAAGTAATTGTATAATAATAATAATCAAAATGGCAGACTCACCTGAGAGAACTACCCAGAAATAGCAGAAACAAAACAAAGAAGATTAAGATTTGAGTGAAGCATCACATTCATCATAGTTGAGATATCCAACAGTTGCATTGTTTCTAGATGACTAAAATGCTTTTTTAAAAGACAATTCCCAGCTGTTGTAAATTTTAAATACAAAAACGTGCTATTGACAAATTAAATATTGTCAGGATTTGTAAGCAGGAGGGTGGTTTTGTGGTGAATATTCTGCCGTGTCCATGCACTGGGGAGCTGGGATAATTTTACCTCTGTCCTACTTTACCTAACTTCCTCTGGTTGCTCTCCTCAGAGAGACATGACCTAGCTGTGGTTCTGGCACTTTTCAGTACTGCTTAGAAGATATTTGATTTGATCAAGAGATAAGGTTGTACGCAGTAGTGTTGTAAAAGTACTCAATTTCAATATTCCAAAGGACCACCATAGACTTGGATATCACAATGATGATAAAAAAGACAATAGAATGTAATTTGGACAGAAAATTATGTAGTTTCTTTAATATTACTATGTGGTCTTCATTAATGGGGGCTTAATGTTGCGTGCCATGCACACAAGCATGTTTGAAAAATAGTAATTTGATGCTTTGAAAGACATTACCTTATCGTAATTAAAAGCCACTTGGTGAAAATCAAGTCACAGGTAAAATGTTGGATGGAACAAAGAATGTTATCCATCCTCCAAGGACAAGCCACACTGCCTTCACCAGACCCTCCATTTCCCTTTTGGGTCAACACCTCTGATGAAGAACACAGAGGAAGTTGTTCTCTTTGTTCTGCTGGATTAAGACTTTCTCAGAACAAAGTACTTAAATGAAAATATTTCACATTTAAATTTACTTAATTCTTACTGTGTGATCTAAACTTGTAACTAAATCATGCTTTAGTTTAGTCTGACTTAAGATCTTTGTTTGAAATGTGTTTATGTCATATTTAATGTCTTCCTCATTACCTTTTAACGATATGTGTTCATTGACATTGTTTTTTATTGTGGTCATTCATGTCATTTGCTGATGTACATTACATTTGTCCAAATTAGGAATAAGTTTGACCGAGAGTTAAAGTCACTCCCACTCAATGTCACACCTCCGAGGTCAGATAAAAAGACCTCTTCTCTTCTACTTCTTGATCTGAACCTCTACCAGGACACACCAGGTTGTAGACCCCAGGGGCCCCTCCCCAATCAGGGGAGGGGCCACGTCTGGACCACGTCTCATCATCGTGCTGAGCATTAGAGTTATAATTATCAGTCAATGAATCGAGTACTCCCCTTTCAGAAACAATTAACATAACAATACAGTTGCAAAAATTAAAACACACAAAATGACAACAACAACAAAAAACAAAAACAATAAATTAAAAAACAAACAAACGGATTAAGTAACATTGATACATCATATATAAAAATAAAATAAACCGAAAACAACGCCAGTATTTCAATGTGTTTTAGTAGGCCATATATTTCTTTCCAAAGTAATTTTATTTATTTACGATAACATGTATTATTATTATTATTTATTATTATTATTATTTTTTAATTCATTATTTAGAAATTCATTTTTTACTAATATAATATTTTTTTATGGATTTTATATACAATGTTATACATTGTTATATATATATTTTCAATCGTATTTTGTCCATCAGAAAGTAGGTATTAATGTTTTGCTGAACAAGCTTCAGATGGTGCCCTTTTTAAAAATAAATATGAACATTAACTACTTAAAATCCCACACATGTGTAATGGCTTGTCCCAGAGAATATACATTACAACTGTATGGTGCAACTGTATGAGGAGGAAACAAGATAAATTCCTACATAATGGTTCCGCCATGTGCAGGGATTCTGCACGGAGACGGCACCCAGATTCAATGCAAGTTTTACTGCTGTTTTTCAGCGTGCATCTATCAATTTCACATCGAGATGGCTCAAGACACATGGTTGATGTGTATTATGACATTTAAGAATCGCCACGATGCACCATTACACCCCTTGTATACTGTCAGGATATGATCCCAACTTGAAGGTCAGATCAGGCCCACCAAACAATCAAATCCTGCCCACGGCCTATTATCCAATCTTCCAAAATGTCTTGTTTGGATCTGGTTTATTTCTGGTTCTTGTTTAATTCTGCTTGGACCTGGTTTGTGCCTGGTGTAGTCCTTGTTTACAGTGCATCCGGAATGTATTCACTTTTTGTTATGTTTCAGCTTTATTCCCAAATTGATTAATATGAGATTTATAACAGTGGATGCTGCGGGGTCCAGAGGGCGCGAAAACAGAGCACACACTGTGGTCAGCTCAGTCTGATCGTATGTGCGGATCTTGTGTTGTGCCGTCAGTCTGCGGTGATGTTTTCCAAATAGATGTTCCTCTCTAAGCTGAGCACATTCTAGTCTCCTCGGTCCAGTTTGGTCCAGACCGCGCCGTACCAATGCAGCGCAAAAAGCTTTAAAGGCCAAACGCTAATGCAAAAACTTCGCCGACATGCGAGAGAAAGGAAGGGAAAAAAGTGCGAGTGTGCATGGAGCTGTGGCTCATCTCATTACTCCAAAAATACTTCCAGCATTAACAATTTTGAGAATAAGAAGGTGTTTTAAGTGTAAGCTTGACAACCAATGGTTTAGCCAATCAGAGCCTAGTTAACAGACAGCTCTGCCGAACAAACCTCTTGCTTCTTATGAAGTATGACTTGGCTTTAAGAAAGGGCGTAACAGCTCATGTTTACATGAGTGGGAGAAAACAAAATAACCACGTAAAATGTGACTGTATTCTATAACTTATAATTTGTGTTATTTATGCCCATGATGGTTGTTTTATTATGAGTATTTCCTCCATGTGAGGATAGTAACATAACTCTTCATTCATATTCATATTTTGGCATAATTATGCCTCTTGTTTAGAATTTCACACCCTGTACTGTCATCAATTGCGCTGTCAGGATGCCAGGAAATGAGCTCCGCTGTGCCCACGTTAGCAAAATACACTGCTGTTTTATAGAGCATTGTTGGTAAAATAAAGCTAGGTTTATGCTTGATGCAACATTTTTGCCCACACTCTCGCACACCGTCCGCGTGGACCTGATTTTCCGTCGCGGCGTCAGGGAAAAATGTTTAACTACACGGACGGTTCCGCGCAGAAATTAATTGGATTTCATAGCAGCTAGCTCCAATTTCTACAGTAGACATAGCCTGAAATCCGCGCAGACTACTGTCAACGCCTTCTCCGCATGTCTCATTTCTGAACAGAATTTACATGCAGAAAGTATAATCCAAACTTAAGGGGATACTATATTTTGGATTTTATAACATTAGGTTTCATTGGGCTTTTGTGAGCATTTTTTCCTTTATAACAGCAGTCAAAATTATCACACAGGAGCTGTATCTTAAAGATGATCAGTGAGAAAAGGATGTACCTGAACTCAATTTTGAGTGTCATGGCAAATGCTGTGATTTATTATATTTTCTATAAATTAGCAAAGAATTCAAACAAACTTTTCACGCTGTCATTATGGGGTATTGTTTGTAGAATTTGAGGCAAATAAAAAATGTAATACATTTTGGAATAAGACTGTAACATAATTGAAAAAGTGGAATACTTTCCGGATGCACTGTAATTCTGGGATAGGCCTGGTTCATATCCGGTTGGTGCTAGTCTAGTCCTAGTTTAATCCTGGTTCAGTACTAGTTCGGAGTAATGTTGTAAAACTTTTTATATTCCCCCCCACAAAAATCTAATATAGCAGTTGTTATATTGCCATTATTGAAACAGATCTAGTGTTGGGGATATTTTGTGCAACACCAGATTATGTTGTAGTGGCGCTTTGTTGACCCATAGTCCAAAGCCCTCTGAAAAGTTTGGCCTTCAGGAAAAGTCTGTTTAATTGCCCTGCAGTAATCCAAAGAAGACTATAAATCAAAACTGCATTGCATTTCCTTTGGTTAATGTGAATTCCTCTTCACATTTGTTTACATTTGAAACTAAATAGTGAGTTGGCTGTGTGAGCATGCTCCACATAAAAACAGTTTTGGCTTAATCTCCTTTTACCTGTGAGTCTCTGACAGTCTGACAGCGGCTCACCTGAGGGGCAGCAATGATCAGTGCGGTGCTGGCCAGTTCCTTGTCCTGGGACTTCTCTCTGGCCATACGAGCTGCCTCTTTCACCTCCCGGAACTTCTCTGAGAACTGTCAAAGGAAGAACATACATCTGTCTTACTTCAAAATAAAATTGGGGAGCGCCTCAATGGATGTGAAGGTGTTTTAAAATGAGAACCAGTCAAGTGCTCTTTGAGATGGCGGGTGAATTCCTTTGTTACAATATAAAAATTATAGTCTGCCAAGGATGTAAATATAGCAGACAAAAATCTCTGACAAGTTAAAAAGCTTGATTTAAACATGGCGTATTTAATTAAAAAAAACTTGAGAGTGGAGTCTGCATGTCCTCCCCGTGTTACGGTGGGTTCTCTCCGAGTTCTCCGGCTTCCTCCCACCATCCAAAGACATTCATGTGTTGATGGTAGAACTTCTACACGGCCATCATTGAGTCCATCTCACCTACACCATCACTGTGTGGTATGCTGGAGCCACAGCCAGGGACAAACAGAGATACAGCGCATTGTGCGCTCTGCTCAGAAGGTGATCGACTTCCATCTCTGCAGGACCTGTACATCTCCAGGGCTCTGGGACGTGAGGTCGGACTATTTGAGCCACTCCCCTCAGGCAGGAGGCTACGGTCCATCCGTAGAACCTCCAGCCATAAGAAAAGTTTATTTCCCTCTTTAAACAAACAGTAGGACTGTGTAGAGAACATTGTGTCTCACCAGAAAAATTGTGGAAAGCGCTCTTGCCTCCCAAGAAGGAGATCATGGGTTCGATTCCCGGACCAGACCAACATCACATGATCTCTCTGGGTGGAGTCTGCATGTCCTCCCCTTGTTACCGTGGGTTCTCTCCGGGTACTCCGGCTTCCTCCCACCGTCCAAAGACATGCATGTGTTAGGCAAAATTGGCAACTCTAAACTGGCCCTAGTGTCTGTATGTGTCTGTAATATCTATGTCTCTGTGTTGGGCGAGTTGGCCTTCCTGCGACGAGTTGGCCACTGTCCAGGTTGTACCCGACCTAAGGCCCAAAGTCACTGGGATAGGCTCCAGTCACCCGCGACCCGAAAGGGAACAAACGGTAGAAAATGGATGGATAGATTTTATTGTCTGATTATTCTGGACGTAAAGTGGTTGCTGTACCTGATGCAGCTGCTGCTCTGTGGCAAAACCCAGCCCGTACACCGTGTTAGCTCTGGTGTCAGCCCACTGCCCGAACTTCTGAGACGTTTTAGTGAACGTCATGCTGTGGGTCACGCTGCAGTTGATGATGGCCTACAACACAAGTGACGAGTACTTTCGTTTACTACAGAATGCAGTGGAGAAACATATTGTGGAGGTTGAACAAAGAAAAAATATGGATGGTCCAACAAGGATTTTTCAGATACAATATACAGTACTTGTCTTATTGTTATCATTATTCAAAATGTGAGGATGTTGAAATCAATGTTTTTAAGGACACATATTATGCATTTTTTTAAAGGATGTTTTGGCCCTAAAGGCTTTATTTGACAGGACAGCCGAGCATGAAATGGGGATGAGAGAGAAGGGAGGACATGTAGCAAATTGTTGGAGCTGGGATTCAAACTCACAACGCGGTGGCTAGCTGCATGTGGAGCCTGGCATGTGTGCTGCCGCCTTAACCGCTCAACCACCGGGCAGAACTTATACATCATTTGTATTTTGATTGGCTTTTAAAAATGCTCTTGAGTCCTTCTGCGTTGGCATTTTATGTTTTAGAACTTTGGTCAACAAAAAGTACAAATGACTTTCTTTCAGTCAGGCATTTCCCACGTCAGGAATTCAAGATTCAAGATTACTTAACTTGTCCCAGAGGAAATTTGTCTTGGACACACAGGCTGCCAACCAGAGGGAAAACAATAAAAATACAGTTTGAACTGCTTAGAAATCACAGAATCTGGTGATGTGTTTTTTAAGTTCTTACAAAACAGGATTAATCAAACTAGCATATATGAAGCTAAATACAACTCCAAGTATGTTTTTGAGGAAATATGTTGGACAACTTGGATATGGCAAAAAAAAAAATCTGGTATTGATCCATTGTAATTTAAAAAAAAAATTGAAATTTAATCAAAAACAACCAGAGAGAAGTACAAAATTAATAATACTATTAATAATAATAATAATAAATATAGCCGCAAGCGGCAATGATCGGCCCTCGCCACACCGCCGCCACGCCGCAAGAGGAGGGGGCGCTAACGCACCCCAATTGTCCTTTTATTACGCCTACTGCTGAATCTATGACGCTGTCACATCTTCTCCCCTTTGTTTTACCATCAAAAAGCTATTTTATTTTGAATTCTTGGCAAAATGTGCGGCTTTGCCGCACAGACACCGTGACTCTTTGAATAAAAATGTGAATAACTTTTGACGGTTCACCCCTGAAGATGAGTCTCACCAAATTTCATGTTGATAGGGCTAACGCCCTAGGAGGAGTTGGTGAAAGTATAAAGTGTAAGCATGTTCTGGCGATTTCCCCATTGGAATAACATGGAAGGTTTCTGTCATCACTACGGCAACACCGTAACAATTGACATGGGTCAATGACATGGCTCTCATTTACATTTTTGATGGGAATGCCAATATTTGGTTTTGTGTCAAATTTCGCAAAACTAAACATTTAACCTCCATATAAAATCTGTAGGGGGCACTGTGGCGCCAAATAAATTTATTTCACTTCAAGTAGGTTTAGGGCAAAGAGTTTAACAACTGATTCTAATTTGACGCAATTCGGACTTTATCTGCGCAAACGGCAGAAATTTTAAATATGGGAGATTTCTGAAATTCTAGCTACAGTTTGCGGCTTCGCCGCACAGAGACCGTGAGAGGTATCAATGTAATTTGGATAACTTTTGATGTCCCACTCCTCAGTAGCATTTTCACCAAATTTCAGCTTTTTAGGGCCAACGCCCTGGGAGGAGTTTGTAAAAGTAAGACGTTTGGAAAAACTCCCAAGTCATAATTAGCCATTTTTTAACCAATATGGCCAACATTTGGTTGGGCGGACGGCGTTGCCGTAATAATATTTTTTACTTCTCTTGTCACCATCTACCTCTGCGCCAAATTTCATGATTCTACGATAAGATTTTTTTTGGGTAATTTTCTATCTTAATGCATTTTTGGTACATTTGAGGGCGCTGACACGCCAATTTTCTAAATTTTAGAAAAGGGAGATAGCCAGAATGTAAGGAGGCACGATTTTTAGAGGTGTGTAAATTTTTGTGACTTTTCGTCAATGTCCACTGGGTGAAAAATAGGGGGGTTGGTCCCGAGAAGAAGAAGAAGAAATATAGCCGCAAGCGGCAATGATCGGCCCTCGCTACGCCGCCGCCACGCCGCAAGAGGAGGGGGCGCTAACGCGCCCCAATTGTCCTTTTATTACGCCTACTGCTGAATCTATGACGCTGTCACATCTTCTCCCCTTTGTTTTACCATCAAAAAGCAATTTTATTTTGAATTCTTGGCAAAATGTGCGGCTTTGCCGCACAGACACCGTGACTCTTTGAATAAAAATGTGGATAACTTTTGATGGTCCACCCCTGAAGATGAGTCTCACCAAATTTCAGGTTAATAGGGCTGACGCCCTAAGAGGAGTTTGTGAAAGTCTAAAGTGTAAACATGGCTATTTCCCCATTGGAATAACATGGAAGGTTTCGGTCATCGTTACGGCAACGCCATAACAATTATGACATGGGTCTCATTGACTTTTTTGATGGGAATTCTAAAATTGAGTTGTGTGTCAAATTTCATATAATTTCGCAAAACTAAACATTTAACCTCCATATAAAATCTGTAGGGGGCGCTGTGGCTCCAAATTAATATATTTCACTTCAAGTAGGTTTAGGGCAAAGAGTTTAACAACTGATTCTAATTTGACGCAATTCGGACTTTATCTGCGCAAACGGCAGAAATGTAAAATTTGGGAAATTTCTGAAATTCTTGCTACAGTTTGCGGCTTTGCCGCACAGAGACCGTGACAGGTATCAAT
>NW_027316186.1:40000-43655 GCF_026437365.1 Eucyclogobius newberryi | reverse complement strand
GTTGTACAGGTCCAAATGGCACTCAGTGTTCTCAATATTTCTATTTATTAATGTATTTGATTTATTTTATGTGCTCAGTTTATGTGAGTCCTGGTTTAGTCCTTATTTAGAAGTATTATATCCATTTCTGGCTTAGTTTTGTCACTTTTAGAGGTGCTTTAGTTCTGGTTTAGTCTTGTTTTTTTACTACATTTTACACATATAAATAGTTTGAAGTAATACATTTTCGAGTCTAGTTTCCGTACTTTGTTTACACTGCAATACTACACAGAAAACACATATTTCTGTCAGACGTCTGCAGCACAAACATGTAAAGTCTGTGCTATTTCAACACAAAAGACCCGGAGATGAAATGTGGAGTTTATCCAGAGATTGAGCAACAAAGTCAAGTTCTGACTCTTCACTGTAATAAAAGCCAGAGCAATCCAAACACAGATCTTTTGTTTTCACTAACATTTGTGATATAGGAATAAAATAGAGAAGTTAGAGAGTAAAGTCCAAGCTCTATTTTGTGTCTAATTATGACTTTGTTTGGTGAGTTTTGGACCATACACTAGAAATTATCATAGTTTTTCATCAGTTAAGTTGTAGTTTGTGAAGAAAATGTGACAAAAAAAGTGGAAAATTACAAGAAGTAAATGCAGAGTTCTTTTTTTCTTTCTTCTTCAAGTTCTACATCAAAATACCTCCACATCTAATATATGAATATGTTGTAATTGTTATGTTAAATACAATGACGGACAAAAAGAAAAAGTCTTTTTCATCAATGTATTGCTTTAACCGGCTACATTTTTCATACATAAATGTAAATTTGCAAATCAAAAACCGACATTTGCTTCTTTCAATAAAGAGTTTCAAATATATATGGAAATAATTCCCAAAGACCATCTGAAAGCGATCAAAACCATGAATATGTTTAACAGCCTGTGAGAGTGAGAGTACAGTACTTTTCTGTTTCTGTAGACGTCATTTTGTATCTTTTGATTGGTGTTAATCTCATTTTTTTGTATGGTTTTCTTTATTTGTGGTATTTGTAACCCCTGTGATAACTTTGTTTTTATTTTTCATACAATCTCGTGTGGAGCACATACTTTGAAGACGTACAACTACAGGAGGTGGCGGTAAATACATCTTTGCCATTGTTTTACACAAAGTGTGTCATGTGGACTGTCTTATGGAGAATATAATATATGTTCAGTCTAACACAGCACGGATCATGTGTTCCAGCTCAGGACTGAGAGTCTTGTGAGTCTTGTGAGTCTTGTGAGTCTTGTGAGTCTTGTGAGCCTTTAGAGCTTTAGAGCTTTAGAGCTTTAGAGTGCAGTGTGACACCAGCTTCAAACACCAGCTTCAAACGTGAAGCACAAACACTGGGACATTGTCAGCGGGAGAAGCATGTGGACACGAGCTGAGCTGAAGCGGCACTGCGGCAGCTCCTGGGGGCCCGGAGCCCCAAGAGCTGCTCTGATGTCGCCTCCCTCTGGAGCCCCAAACGCTGCACTGATGTCGCCTCCTGGAAAACACCCAGTATTTCATACCGCGACCTGTCGGTGTCCGGAGCAGGGCTGCACCTGTCCATTATTTTAGTATTGTTTATTTTCCTGATTACTCCACTCACAATCTAACAATCATTTTTATCACACATTGAGACTTCAAATACATGATCAACTAAATAAATACAGTGACTGAAGGCTTCTAAATAGACATTATTTACGAATAATGTTGATTTCACCCCGGAGAGACAAAGAGACCACGAGAATGGACTGTTTAGCAAGCTTTATTCGTGAGTTATTTGGCGCTCAGACCCCGGCGGAAGACGTTGCGATCATGGGCACTCCATGATCTATTTGTATTAGATGTGTCCCCCCGGAGCCTGGAGACTGGTGGTGGTAGATGTGAAGAGGAGGTAGAGGATGAGGGGAATGCAGAGGAGGAGCTGGGGAGGTGGTGGGTCGCAGTACAGTTTGAGTGGTCGAGCCATCTGCCTGAGGGCTTAAATGCGACCGCCTGGTGCTGATTGGGAGCGGGGAGGAGTCACTTGAGAGCGTTGATTGGGGATGAGGAGCAGGTGCGAGGGCCATGGTGCAGACGCCCCCTGACCTTTCACCCTGCTTCTTTGGCCAGGAAAAACTGCATAACCTCTTTGGGATAAGCGCAGAAACCTGGGAGAGTCCATGGTGAAGGAGGGATCTGACTCTCACAGACGGACAGGCCACGCCCGCTTGAGTGCGATGATGGCGCTGGGGAGAGGGGTCCTTCCATGGTGGACTTGATGTAGATGGATGGAGTTAGGTCTTCCAGGCTGAATTTACGCAGGCTTCATTACTGTAGAAAATATTGAATGTTTTTTTGACATTTTGATTTATACATTTTGATGTATTTGTTATAAAAAGTCCTTTTGTGTGTGTTTTAGAGTCTGTATAGTCCAGATTATGTTATCAAAATACTATATTAATCATTTTTGAGTCAACGAATTTAGACAGATATAGACTCAAATATTCATTTTTTGTTGTAATCTGGACTATACAGACTCTAAAACATGTGCCAGGAGATGTTTTATAACAAAAATCACGGCAATGTTAAATTAAAAGTATCAGCAAGCTGCTATTTTAATTGAAAATATTTACACTATTTGTAAATCATCTATCTAAATGTCTTTACTTGCCATATGGTTTGAAAAATCTAAATAGCAATAATTGGGTTAGGGTTAGTTAATCATTAGTTAAAACCTTGTCCGAAATTAAGTAAATATGACCAAATTATGTTGATTTTACAGATAATAATGACCAGATTTTTCACATAAACGTGAAATCATTTAAGTGTGTTTTTGTTGTGGAAAACAGAAAGCCGAACGAGCTCTAAAACCAGAACTAAAAGGGCCGATGTGACGCTTCAACCTTTAACTTTGAGCAGTGACAGCGCCAGATAAAGTCTTCTTGTGCTTTTGTGGAAACTTGGGCTAAAATAGACTTCACTATCAACATCAGACTCTGAAAAAACAAATACTGCAGCTCAAAATCATGGTGTTCTCACTTTGCTCCCTCATTCATTGGTGGATAGATTGTAGTAATTTATTACACTAAATACTTGAATTGACTTTTTTACTAAAAATGGATGCAACAATGTGATATGCAAATGTGTTCAGACGACACCGGGATCTATGAGCACGGGAAAACAAGGAAGAAGCGGCAAAATCTCTGCTTGTATTAAAAATAATAATAATAATAATACGTATGAGGGAATAAAATCTTACATTTAAGGAACATGTCAAGAAAATGACCCAAACGTGAAGCAACATTTTGCAACTTTTATATATATTTATATCAAGGACAGTCTAAATTATAGATGTATAGATATAGATTATAAAAATAAAGAAGCTACGATAACACCACACCTGATCCACGGCGCCACCAGCTGGTCACAGGGCTGTAAGACAACACTAAAGCCAATCCATTCTGTCTGAAAGTCCTGGACATGAAACCAGAAAAAAGTATTTGGGTTCAATATAATCGGTCAAATATAATCGGTTAAATTGGGAAAAGCATCAGACAAAATGCAGATCTGCTCCTCAAATAATCTAGAAAAAGAGCCTTCGGTCAATCTGCTTTTTCAGAACGAGTTGTCCAGTTATAGAACGCTATTTTGTGACGTTATT
>NW_027316186.1:0-32500 GCF_026437365.1 Eucyclogobius newberryi | reverse complement strand
TATATACTATATGCTTCAATGAAACAGTGACACGTTTTCTAAATACCGTAAGTGAGTCGCATACAATATTTTGAAGGTTTTACTTTTTACAGGTATATTTCTGTTTATCTAATTCCTCGCCTGCTTAATGGAGGTTTTAATTAAACAAAATGAGGGATAAGTAAGATAGTCAAAGTAAAATTTACACCTAGCTCCAACCATTATTCAGATCTTTGAACCCAAAATATGTGCAATTCTGGAGAAATCTGAAAGCATCTGTAAAAAGCAGCAAGTTTAGGATAAATATTTTGAATTTCATAACAATGTTGAGAAAAAACAGTGTGTATTTGTTACATAGGTCTATTTTTTAGATATATTTTTTGTTTGGTTTTGCCACAAAGACACAGTTGAAATGTGCTAAAATGACTTATAGCACTAGTATTGGACCAGGGGACTGAATGAATAAAGTGTGGGACATTCTCTAAACAAGTGGGACGGGGGCCAGGGGCCTCAATGGCTGTGCAGGACATCATGGACTGGACAGGCATTCATTTAAATATATATGGATCTAGGTTTGTTGCCTCAGATTCACTCTCTGTAAAGTATATGGTGTTTTTATTAGTACCTTTGGATACATTTGGTTTGCGGTGCTTAAGAGGCATTAATTGTATTGTCAAAAGTCTCACAATAATATTATGGGCTTCACAATATATCAAATTATAAGCTCCTTGGTTTACATGAATTTATTTATTGATGCAGCAGCTAAAAAAGAAGCATAAGGAACTAAATAAATCATGATCCTTTGCTCGATGTCAGTGCAGACAACACAAAGAAATAACTGTTTTGATTTTTTAGAATAGATAAAAAGGATTTCCACCAAACGCTTGTCAAGGCATTTAAAAAAAAAAAAAAAGACTCCACAATATCGCAACAAATATCATACAGTGAAATGAATATTGAGATAATATCACACCGTGAGATAAGCATGTTGTTACATCCCGTTCGAACACCCATCAGAACATGTACACAACTAATGCAAATGGACAAATATAGTTTATTTAAAGCCTAATATGAGTTTTATTAGCAGGTCACTACATGTTAAGGTTTTTGGTCCATCACGTTCGATTGTATGATGTATTAAATGCTTTATCATTATTTCTTCACCAAGTGAAAATAAATAAATCTAATATAAAATGTCTTTTGTTTCTTCATAGATAGACAAATACATGTTTTCCAGTCCTGCTTGGCTCATATGAGATAAATAATCATACTTATTGAAGGTTTTATTTATTTATTAGTTCTTTCTTTCTTTTCAAACATATTTTAAGACCAAACATATAAAACATAAGTACAGTGGTAGATGAGGTACTCAGTGTTAGTAAAGTGCTTTGAGTGCCTTGTTGTAACTTACTCACTGTGTGAGTCCTGGTTTGTGTCAGACCTGGTTCAGTCCTGTGTGAGTCCTGGTTTGGGTCAGACCTGGTTCAGTCCTGTGTGAGTCCTGGTTTGGGTTAGACCTGGTTCAGTCCTGTAGGAGTCCTGGTTTGGGTTAGACCTGGTTCAGTCCTGTGTGAGTCCTGGTTTGGGTCAGACCTGGTTCAGTCCTGTGTGAGTCCTGGTTTGGGTTAGACCTGGTTCAGTCCTGTAGGAGTCCTGGTTTGGGTTAGACCTGGTTCAGTCCTGTGTGAGTCCTGGTTTGGGTCAGACCTGGTTCAGTCCTGTGTGAGTCCTGGTTTGGGTTAGACCTGGTTCAGTCCTGTGTGAGTCCTGGTTTGTGTCAGACCTGGTTCAGTCCTGTGTGAGTCCTGGTTTGGGTCAGACCTGGTTCAGTCCTGTGTGAGTCCTGGTTTGGGTTAGATCTGGTTCAGTCCTGTGTGAGTCCTGGTTTGGGTTAGACCTGGTTCAGTCCTGTGTGAGTCCTGGTTTGGGTTAGACCTGGTTCAGTCCTGTGTGAGTCCTGGTTTGGGTCAGACCTGGTTCAGTCCTGTGTGAGTCCTGGTTTGGGTCAGACCTGGTTCAGTCCTGTGTGAGTCCTGGTTTGGGTTAGACCTGGTTCAGTCCTGTGTGAGTCCTGGTTTGGGTTAGACCTGGTTCAGTCCTGTGTGAGTCCTGGTTTGGGTTAGACCTGGTTCAGTCCTGTGTGAGTCCTGGTTTGGGTTAGACCTGGTTCAGTCCTGTAGGAGTCCTGGTTTGTGTCAGACCTGGTTCAGTCCTGTGTGAGTCCTGGTTTGTGTCAGACCTGGTTCAGTCCTGTGTGAGTCCTGGTTTGGGTTAGACCTGGTTCAGTCCTGTGTGAGTCCTGGTTTGGGTCAGACCTGGTTCAGTCCTGTGTGAGTCCTGGTTTGGGTTAGACCTGGTTCAGTCCTGTAGGAGTCCTGGTTTGGGTTAGACCTGGTTCAGTCCTGTGTGAGTCCTGGTTTGGGTTAGACCTGGTTCAGTCCTGTGTGAGTCCTGGTTTGGGTCAGACCTGGTTCAGTCCTGTGTGAGTCCTGGTTTGGGTTAGACCTGGTTCAGTCCTGTAGGAGTCCTGGTTTGGGTTAGACCTGGTTCAGTCCTGTGTGAGTCCTGGTTTGGGTTAGACCTGGTTCAGTCCTGTAGGAGTCCTGGTTTGGGTTAGACCTGGTTCAGTCCTGTAGGAGTCCTGGTTTGTGTCAGACCTGGTTCAGTCCTGTGTGAGTCCTGGTTTGGGTCAGACCTGGTTCAGTCCTGTGTGAGTCCTGGTTTGGGTTAGACCTGGTTCAGTCCTGTGTGAGTCCTGGTTTGGGTCAGACCTGGTTCAGTCCTGTGTGAGTCCTGGTTTGTGTTAGACCTGGTTCAGTCCTGTGTGAGTCCTGGTTTGGGTCAGACCTGGTTCAGTCCTGTGTGAGTCCTGGTTTGGGTTAGACCTGGTTCAGTCCTGTGTGAGTCCTGGTTTGGGTCAGACCTGGTTCAGTCCTGTGTGAGTCCTGGTTTGGGTCAGACCTGGTTCAGTCCTGTGTGAGCATAAACATTGGATGGCGTGGGGGTCCCTGGTGTGATGTCACTTCCTGTAATAATCAACAGATGTTTAAACTTTTCTATAATTTATATTACAACCGATATAAATACACCAAATAAAGTCCAAATTAGGAAACCGTAAAAACCTGTCATACGCCCTTTAACACAGATTTATTTTGAAACTCCCGGATATCCTGCCGCGGTCTCCGTGCGTAAACTTGAGCTCTCCGTTACACAGCGCCTCCACGTAGCGTCACGACACCGTCAAAAGGTCTCCGCTCTTCCCGCCGCTGAACCGTCACCGTGCTCCGGGGCGGCCCGCGACTCGAACCCGCCAGAGCGAGCCCAGGACGGAACAGGCAGGAGCGGGTGAAATGTGGCCACGGCACCGCGGCTCTGGAGAAGCAGCTGGAGCCGGAGGAGACGACGACCTGACACCGGCTCCCTCCGCCTCCTCCTCCGCCGCCGCCGCCGCCGCCGCCTCTGCGCACGGGAACTGAAGCGCTCACGGGCGGAGAGAACCACAACAAGGCTCGGCTCCTCGTCCCTCTCCTCCATTTTGACCGTGGATGATGGAGCACATCCGGACCCCCAAGGTAACCGGGCTTCGGAGCCGAACCAGCGCAACACATGCAAATGTCACGCTCTGTTTGATGTTCGGAACCTTTAGCTTTTATGGCTCTTTCTCCATCCTCTGTATCCCGCCTCTTCAGTTACAAAGCAAGACATCTCTGTTCTTTCCATGGATCTATTGCTTCTTTCTCACCTGAACACTGCATTTGAAAGGTTAATTTAAAATAGCTGATGACATTTATTGGTCTAAATGTTGGGCAAGTTTATTTGTAGAGCACAATTTGTACAGAGTAATTCATTGTTTTTGCAAATGATCAAGAAAAGATCACTGTAAAAACACACACAAAGATAAACTGATATAATCCTTGCAGTCATTATATGCAGCCACATTAAACGACTCATCTTGACCAATGCACGATTTTAAAAAGAAATCGTAGTTGTATTTTGATTGCTTTCTGAACTAAACAGACCCTAAAACAAAGACAATGTCATTATTAATTCAAAACGTCTGATTTTTGTCAATAACACATGTTAATTGTAGATTCTCCACCTTTCAGTCATAATATTTCAACCTTTATTTGATTAAGTCTTAATGTACAATAGAAATAATAGATTTCTCTGTATCCTCGTTTCAAGCTAGAAATCTTTATTCTAACTTGAGTACATTTTTGTAATTTTTTTCCTAACCAGTTATATTAAATGGTGAGAGTTATTGTCAAGATTTCCATCATATTGAACCATCCACGTTCTCGGTTACAACGCATTACTGGCCATGACATTAGCAGGGCTGTAATTATGTAGTCGTTAAGTCCATTTATCGGTCGGTGGTGTCTTAGTTGACAAAATGTTTTATTCATTGACTATTTTATTTAGATTTAAAAGGATTAACATAGGAAAACAGCAACAATTAGAAGAAATGGAGTGAATTGGCTCAAGATTTTGGTGTGAATCGCGAGTTTAATAGTACAAAATTCACTGTAGAAAAAGCTTCAGTTGTAGTCATCTGGACTCAGTTTGAAAAAATAGACGTTTCGACTCTCATCCAAGAGTCATTGTCAATAAAAGAATTTAGGTCGAGAACTCCGATATTAATACTGTTCTGTGGTAAGACCCGCCCATTGGGCGGAGCCTTCCTGAAGTAGAAAGAGTTGTTTGTTTCAACAGAAACTCCCCCTTGTATCTACCGAGCTAGCCTATTCAGAATCTTAATGGCCTATTAGAATCCTCTTTGTCTTTGTGAGACCCTGGCTCAACCACCCTGAGTACCTGATTAGCATCTAAATGTCCTGGTCCTGGTCCTCTAACTCTCCAGGGGTTCAGTATTCCATTATAGATACCAGGAAGATAGAATCTGAGCCCTCCATTTCTGTTTAAAGAAGGTCTTTCTTTTTTAACAAAAATAGCTTCCTTGACTCCTCTTTCAAACCATCTTTTCTCCTGCTTAAAACCTTCACCTCACCGTCTTCAAACGAGTGATTAGAGGCTTCAAGATGGAGATGCACGGCACTCTGAGGTCCTGAACTTGTATTTCTTCTGTGCTGATAAAGCCTCTTGTGTAGAGGCTGTTTCGTCTCACCTATGTAACGTTCTTTACAACTTTCTTCACTGCATTGGATCGAATAAACTACATTGCTCTGTTTTTGAGTCGGCAACTTGTCCTTTGGGTGAACCAGTTTTTGTCTTAAAGTGTTTCCTGGTTTAAAATAAACAGGGACTTCGTGTTGTCTAAAAATTCTCTGCAGTTTTTCCGACAGGCCAGACACATAAGGGATAGAAACACCCTTCCTTCTCTGTTCAGTTTCCCTTTTGTCCTGCTTCTTGGTTCTCTTCACTCTGTTGAGAGCCCAAGCGGGGTAACCACAGGCTGAGAGGGCATTTCGGACATGTTTTTCCTCTTTCTTCTTGCCCTCTGAGCTGGTGGGCACACCTTGAGCTCTGTGTTGTAAGGTTCTGATCACCCCCAGCTTGTGCTGTAGTGGGTGGTTGGAACCAAAGAGCAGATACTGGTCCGTGTGTGTAGGTTTCCTATATACTTTTATTTGGAGCTTCCCGTCCTCTCCTCTGATCGTGGAACAATCAAGAAAGGCCAAGCGATTCTCCTTAGCGTCTTCTCTTGTAAACCTGATATGTGGGTCCACCGCATTGATGTGATCAGAGAAGGTTTCCAGCTCTTGTTTCTTGATTGTTACAAAAGTATCATCGACATAGCGGAGCCACAGTTTTGGAGCTATGCCTGAGAATGAGGCCAGTGCCTTCTTCTCAAAGTGCTCCATGTACAGGTTGGCCACTATGGGAGAGACGGGCGAGCCCATGGCACAGCCATGAATCTGTCTGTAAAATTGTCCCCGGAATTGAAAGTAAGTGGTGTTCAGACAGATGTCCAACAGTTTGCATATGTGTTCAGGTGTCAGTTTGGTCCTTTCCTGTAGGTGGTGTCTTCCTGCAGTCTGATCCTCACCGCTGCTACTGCATCAGAGGTCGGGATGCAGGTGAACAGGGACACAACATCATATGAAACCATGAGGTCATCTGGGTCCAGTTGGAGATGTTTCACTTTATCCACAAAGTTGTGCGTGTTTTCCACATTATGTTCCGAACTCCGCTTGTGGGGAATTCGGAACATCATGTGGAAAACACGCACAACTTTGTGGAGTCGAAACGTCTATTTTTTCAAACTGAGTCCAGATGACTACAACTGAAGCTTTTTCTACTATGGAACACACCTGGACGAATGAGGGATTACACCGATACAAAATACACTGTTCACGAGTACTTTTCTGTGTAAAGAGTTGTTTTTGTAGTTGATGTCGTTTGCGTGCAGTTTGGGTCAGATACATGGAGATATTTTAGACTGTTTAGCTTTTGCAACACTCAACATCTTTAGTCGACCACAGCCCTAGTTATGAGCTTTATACATGGATTTAATAAAGTTTAAAAATGTCTAAACATTTACATGACGTTTCAATAATGCGATTACTCCAGAAATCAGATAATGATCAGATCTGCGGTCTGCATGTTGTGAACACAGTGACCAGGCCTATTATCCTGTTATGCTTTTACACAACCGCCCCACAAACTCGACATGACAGCAACAACCGCCCCACAAACTCAACATGACAGCAACAACCGCCCCACAAACTCAACATGACAGCAACAACCGCCCCACAAACTCAACATGACGGCAACAACCGCCCCACAAACTCAACATGACGGCAACAACCGCCCCACAAACTCGACATGACGGCAACAACCGCCCCACAAACTCGACATGACGGCAACAACCGCCCCACAAACTCAACATGACGGCAACAACCGCCCCACAAACTCGACATGACAGCAACAACCGCCCCACAAACTCAACATGACAGCAACAACCGCCCCACAAACTCAACATGACGGCAACAACCGCCCCACAAACTCAACATGACGGCAACAACCGCCCCACAAACTCAACATGACGGCAACAACCGCCCCACAAACTCAACATGACGGCAACAACCGCCCCACAAACTCGACATGACAGCAACAACCGCCCCACAAACTCAACATGACGGCAACAACCGCCCCACAAACTCAACATGACGGCAACAACCGCCCCACAAACTCAACATGACGGCAACAACCGCCCCACAAACTCAACATGACGGCAACAACCGCCCCACAAACTCAACATGACAGCAACAACCGCCCCACAAACTCAACATGACGGCAACAACCGCCCCACAAACTCAACATGACAGCAACAACCGCCCCACAAACTCAACATGACGGCAACAACCGCCCCACAAACTCAACATGACAGCAACAACCGCCCCACAAACTCAACATGACGGCAACAACCGCCCCACAAACTCAACATGACGGCAACAACCGCCCCACAAACTCAACATGACAGCAACAACCGCCCCACAAACTCAACATGACGGCAACAACCGCCCCACAAACTCAACATGACGGCAACAACCGCCCCACAAACTCAACATGACGGCAACAACCGCCCCACAAACTCAACATGACGGCAACAACCGCCCCACAAACTCGACATGACGGCAACAACCGCCCCACAAACTCGACATGACGGCAACAACCGCCCCACAAACTCAACATGACGGCAACAACCGCCCCACAAACTCGACATGACAGCAACAACCGCCCCACAAACTCAACATGACAGCAACAACCGCCCCACAAACTCAACATGACGGCAACAACCGCCCCACAAACTCAACATGACGGCAACAACCGCCCCACAAACTCAACATGACGGCAACAACCGCCCCACAAACTCAACATGACGGCAACAACCGCCCCACAAACTCGACATGACGGCAACAACCGCCCCACAAACTCAACATGACGGCAACAACCGCCCCACAAACTCAACATGACGGCAACAACCGCCCCACAAACTCAACATGACGGCAACAACCGCCCCACAAACTCAACATGACGGCAACAACCGCCCCACAAACTCAACATGACAGCAACAACCGCCCCACAAACTCAACATGACGGCAACAACCGCCCCACAAACTCAACATGACAGCAACAACCGCCCCACAAACTCAACATGACGGCAACAACCGCCCCACAAACTCAACATGATGGCAACAACACAATACTGACATTTAAAACACTTTCGATGCCACAACAATGACAATTAATTACATTTTTACACACACGCACACGCACACAGAGACAGAAAAAGTCGTTTTTTACCTTTAATTCATCTTTTACTAGTCTGACCATTTAAAATCTATTCAGGAAATGTACAAAATGTGTCTTATTCTATGTTTTATTCATTTTGACCATTATGGACACTTTTAGTATGGATGAGTATCTAAGTATTGATTTTTTTAATTTATTTTTTACATGGATAGTTAAACGTTTGCAGTGTCCCCCACAGCAATTCCATATTTCAACACTTTTATTCAATACAATTTGTGGAGTATACATGTCTCTTATTGCCTCTCCTGATCCAAAACGCTGTGAAAATATATGTTTATGGCAAGTATGATTTATTGTATCCCCCACATTGTTCAGTTTGTTGTTAGACTTTGGTTTGTCCTGTGATTTCTCAACCCTCTGTGGTGGAGTCTTACGCCACACCGAACCGTCGCACGAGTGCTGTTCCCGTCGTGTAAATGATTCATAAAATGTGCACGCCGCCGCTCTCGTGTGAGCGACGTCGCCTCGCCGTGACTCTGCACTCTGGGCGCAGACGGGGGAACTTCATTTCCTCTGGATTCTCCATGTTGTCCAAAAGAACTGCCTCGTCATCGGCCCGACGTCGCCTGCTCTGTCGTCGGTTTTGTCACGACACTGCAATAAACTCTATTTCGACACTACTCAAAAGGCTCGATATGCAATACTGACAATTTTTTTTCAGTTTTCTAAAGAATAAAGAATAATGATAGTCATCTTTTGATAATCGGAATTGTTATTTGGACTATATGAACTCTCAAACACATATGAAAAGACATTTTTATAACAAAAACGGAATGTAAATGTCAAAAAATAATTTAAGAATGTCAACTTTTCATCAATAATCCACTTTATTTGTGAATATTTTTCATCTAGAAGCTTTCAGTCCGCATATTTCAGCCTTTATTTGGTTGATAATGTTTTTGCAAAGTTTCAAAAATAGTTTATAGTCAACGAGTCGAAGAATAATCAGTGACTAGTCGAGTTAGTCGCAGCCCTTTTAGTTTTGATATTAAGACTATTCTATGTGTCCGGTTCATGTGAATTGGTTCTGTTGCACTTGTTTGAATGAGTATCCTGTTTCATGACTTGATTACTAGTGTTTTGAGTATTGATCTTATATCACCACATTTGTCTTCTGGTTAATGGAGCGAATGGGAGAAGATCACATCAAAAGTCCAGTGACATTATACTGCCGAGTAATTCAAGACGTTAAACTTTGGACCGGTGTTTGTTTCATGTGGAGATATTAACCATAAACCAAGACAAAACATCTCCTCATCATTGTTTGGATTTAACTGCATTTTCTGAATGAGTTGATCCATTTGAACCCGACAAGGTTGAACGTTAATATTATAACATCAAAATGCTTGAATCTTTCCAATTTTACAGTAAAAAGTATTTAGCAGGAAGGGCCAACAAAAATTGGTCTGAGGGCCGCATTTGGCCCCCGGGCCGTAGTTTGGACATGCCTGGAACGGGATGCTGGGACGTTTGTCTAAGGACACAGGATGCTGGGACGTTTGTCTAAGGACACAGGATGCTGGGACGTTTGTCTAAGGACACAGGATGCTGGGACGTTTGTCTAAGGACACAGGATGCTGGGACGTTTGTCTAAGGACACAGGATGCTGGGACGTTTGTCTAAGGACACAGGATGCTGGGACGTTTGTCTAAGGACACAGGATGCTGGGACGTTTGTCTAAGGACACAGGATGCTGGGACGTTTGTCTAAGGACAGATGCTGGGACGTTTGTCTAAGGACACAGGATGCTGGGACGTTTGTCTAAGGACAGATGCTGGGACATTTGTCTAAGGACACAGGATGCTGGGACGTTTGTCTAAGGACACAGGATGCTGGGACGTTTGTCTAAGGACACAGGATGCTGGGACGTTTGTCTAAGGACACAGGATGCTGGGACGTTTGTCTAAGGACACAGGATGCTGGGACATTTGTCTAAGGACAGATGCTGGGACGTTTGTCTAAGGACACAGGATGCTGGGACGTTTGTCTAAGGACACAGGATGCTGGGACGTTTGTCTAAGGACACAGGATGCTGGGACGTTTGTCTAAGGACAGATGCTGGGACGTTTGTCTAAGGACAGATGCTGGGACGTTTGTCTAAGGACACAGGATGCTGGGACGTTTGTCTAAGGACAGATGCTGGGACGTTTGTCTAAGGACACAGAATGCTGGGACGTTTGTCTAAGGACAGATGCTGGGACGTTTGTCTAAGGACACAGGATGCTGGGACATTTGTCTAAGGACACAGGATGCTGGGACATTTGTCTAAGGACACAGGATGCTGGGACGTTTGTCTAAGGACAGATGCTGGGACGTTTGTCTAAGGACACAGGATGCTGGGACGTTTGTCTAAGGACAGATGCTGGGACGTTTGTCTAAGGACACAGAATGCTGGGACGTTTGTCTAAGGACAGATGCTGGGACGTTTGTCTAAGGACACAGGATGCTGGGACATTTGTCTAAGGACACAGGATGCTGGGACATTTGTCTAAGGACACAGGATGCTGGGACATTTGATGACAGAAAATGTGTTCGATAAAGAGCTGCAAGATTAATCGCAATCAAATCAAAATCAGAATTTGACCAGACGCTATTGGCCAATCACAAGAGCGACACAAACAACAATATACCATTGTATTCCACATGAAACTCATTAGCTCTGTACAAACATGGTCAGAAATGCACTTAAATGCTCTTTTATCAGTTTGTCAGTTCACAGGCCTGTTCCAGTCTTTTGGTCAATCCTTCTGGACGCTAAGATCCTGAACGGAATTATGAAAACGGAAAATTGCAAATCTAATTGTGATACTTCGTAGACAAATTGCAGTTTGATAATTTTCCTAAATCACGCAATCCTAGTTTGATATTCTGATTTTGCATAATAAAAACAACAACAACAACTGCAATTTGGTACATTTTTTGATCAATCTTTCACCTCTATTACCACTATTTACTATTAATACTATTTTTACATTTATATACATTTATACATTTTCTGCCCTCAATCATTGTGGTGGAGCCTCCTCCAGAAAAGTTACATCACATTACTTAAAGGGTGTGTGACAGGTTTTTACGATTTCCTCATTTCGACATTATTAAGTGTATGGTGTAATCGCTCATTCGTCCAGGATTGTGCCGTTGTAGGAAAAGATTCTGTTGTATCATGAAAAAAAATATACGTTTGACTCTCATCCAAGAGTCATTCTCAATCTGTGAATCTAGACCGGGAACTCAGATATTTGTCCTACTCTGGGTAGGCCCTGCCCACCGGGCGGGACCTCCTGATGAAAAGGTGTTATTGGTTTGAACGTTCGATTCTCATCCAATTTCCTCTCTAAACGTGTCGTTCTTTGGTGTTTTGAAGGTGGAGCAGGTGCGTCTGTTCGATCGCTCTTCAGGTCAGAGAAAAGCAGCCGTGGGAACGCTCTACCTCTCAGCGACGCACACCATCTTTGTGGAGAACAACCCTGAGACGCGCAAAGAGACCTGGGTACAACACACACACACACACACACACACACAGAGACGCACGCACGCACACACACACGCACAGAGACACACACACAGACGCACACAGAGACACACACACACACACACACGATTAGAATGTGGGGAAGAGATTATAACACTGTATTATTTTGGCTTTGTCATGTAAATCATTTCAGTTAAGTCCTGATATAAAGTTGTTGTAAAGTGAATTATTGCACACTTGACTTTTGGGCTGAAGCAATTGATTATTGAAATAATCGTCAACTAATTAATAATCTATAAATCGTTTACAAGACTCTAAAAGAGTGTGCTTTTGTAGATATCCTCTATGAAGATGTTCTCTTGCGACTTCTGTCACATTTAGCACAAATCTTGGTAACCCTGACTTCACTTTGCATGGCCTTCATAAAGCATGAACCAAGATTTTATTCATAATGTACAAATCTAACCACTTGAATAAGTTGTTAAGCAGTTTTCGGCTCACGAGCTACTTTTATATTCAACTAAGCCCGAAGATCTACTATAGATCTAAATGATTGTATAATTAAGTATTATTTTGATTGTCAGTATTAAACAGGTTTTTATTTTTGTTTAACCGTAATTACTCTATAGAAACACAATGTAGGCTTTCATTAATAACCTAATCATGTTTATCATATACAAATGTGCAATATAAAAAGGAGAGAGAAAATCTGATATTTAATTTAACCACAGCTGAGTATTTTGAAAATAAATATACTGACCACAACTACGCTAAATGACAGAAAGTTGAGTTTAACCAGAATTTTACGTCATAAGGCGCTGGTACAGCTGGCAGCCCGGTGTAAACGCTCTCTCTTCTTTCTCACACTTATTGTGCTTTATCTCCTATATTTTGTAAATATAGTTAGTATATTTTTTCTATTTTACTGTACGATAGGGACACGCGCTGGAATAGTTTTTTAATTCAACTGTTTTTGACTTTTTTCGGCTGGATTTGAGCGTTTTTCGTTGCGTTCGTTGTGTTGTTGTGACGTGAGCTAGCTCCGAGCGAGCCCACCAGCCCCTCCCCGCGTGCACTTTGGCGTTTCCGGTGCTTTCCGGCACGCTTCGGCGCGATTGACCCTCACTGCCTCTGCGATCGAACTGTTATTAAGTCTGAATTATTCTTAAGAAACTCATTGTTCTTTATGAATTAAGTCTTTGTTCATGTTTTATTAAGGTTAATTAAGCTGTAGTTGTTATAAAGTGGCATCAAAATCTCACATTCACGGGCCTTTCATGATCTAAACAACTAAGTGTCTAATCTACAGAATAATTACCCGATTAATCAATTAAAATGGAACGAAATGCTGAGGATCACAAGGTTAGTACAAGGTTAAAACAAGGTTAAAGCCTATAAAAAAAGGTTTTTAGTCCAACTTTTCGAACCCCAATCGTCCCTCAAGTGAGCACAATTAATTTATTCAAATCTGTCGCCATGAAAAGTTCAAGAATTTATGAACTCTTCAAAGAACCACATGGTCCCAGAGCATTAGCGCCTGTAGAGTCCGGCTCCTGCACAGACTTGTCCGTGTGACCACCACTGACACTGAATTATGTTTGACCCGGAATTAATTGGAAAATGTGTTTTATTTTGTGTCATTGTTTTCTATAAATCACAGCAGCAAAAAACAGCTCAATCTGGAGTTTTCCTTTGAGAAAATGAATATTTAAAACAGTCTGTGCTTTTAAATATAGATGTTTTAAAATGTGTGTGCTGTTCTATCTTTAATTTGCCCCAGTTCACCCTTAAACAAGAGGTTTCGATCTCAACAAGTGAAAGAATGGTTAATAAAAATAAAATAAGTTAGAAATGTAATGGTTTGAAGGTAATTTTGGACATGAAAACACCCATAACTGAACACATGCAAGATATTCAGTTTAATGCCAAACTGTGGAACATTCAAAGAAGAGGAAGAAGGAATATATTTATTGACAGACATTGAGTGTAATTGTGAATTATTGTTGAGTGCAATTGTATCTGTATCATTTATCCCTGTAAATCAGAACTATTTATCTTTCATCTGGTGCAGAATATCCCTGTTTATGATCTTAATGTCTCTGTACATTGTCGCTTCAAATGAAGACTAAACTAATAAAGTAGTAGTATTCAAAAAGCCTAAACTTCATAATAAGGTGCACCAATGAGCTGATCAGAGCTGGAGAGGGACTGAACAGGGCTAGGATTGTTTAGGACAAGCTCTTTGGTCTTGTGGACATTAATAATCAGGGGATGCTGTCTAAACCGTCGTTCAACCATTTGCACTTGAGCCACATGGTTATAGGTCACATTCTTATCCAAAAGACCAACTATTGCCATGTCGTCTGGATATTTGAAGAGTTACGTTACTGTCTGTGAATTGCAGAGCATTAATATA
Organism: Eucyclogobius newberryi; assembly: GCF_026437365.1. Classification (NCBI taxonomy): domain Eukaryota; kingdom Metazoa; phylum Chordata; class Actinopteri; order Gobiiformes; family Gobiidae; genus Eucyclogobius; species Eucyclogobius newberryi. The sequence goes on along the minus strand of NW_027316186.1, from coordinate 18,356 downwards.
CAGTGAGAACAGAACAGGTGATGCGACACACCCCTGTGGTGAGCCTGTCAGACACGGGGTCCTTCCTCTGAGGATTGTATTAAAAGCGGGAGTCAAGTGAATGAATAGAATGGTGCACGTGCCTCCTCTCTCTCCCCCGTCCTCTCCTCCTCTTGCAGATGTCTGGCAGCTGCAGAGGAGGAGGCTGCTCCCTGAGGACGCCAAACAAAAGGCCCCACAGCAGTGTCACATTTCACTACAGGCACAGACTGTCCAGGAAAAAGAGAGCTTCAATAAGAAGTGGTTTAGGAGGCATTTAGTCCCATTATCCCTGAGTCGACATAGAGCAGGGTTAAATTTCCCCCACAACAGACCAAAATGTGTTGGTTTATTTTTTTTTTTTTAAACCTGTCACTGCCGTAGATCAAGGTAATTTCTTTTAATTTATCTTCATTCTCCATTTTGATACTAAGGAATAAAGTCATTTCTCAATTTAGATTTGACTGCTACAGTGACAATTACAAATGCTCTTGAGGGCTGAAGTGGATCAAAGAAATGCTTCCTGCATCGATTAGTCGACTGAAAGGAACATGTCATGGCGCTGGGAAAAGCTCTCAAACCACCAACACGCCATCGACCGCATTCTAGACTGAGCGATTAAAGGTCCTTTTTTAGCGCAATGTTTTAGACCTGGTTCACAATTGTGTCCTCTTTATGTGACTGTTTGTTTTGCTAATGTATTTTAAAAGTTTCAATGTACTACAGAACTAATGGTGTCTATAGAACTAAACTAATGGTTGCTGACTGCTCGTCTACTAAAAGGATGGTTATTTGCAGCTCTAAAGCACATGGTTGGTGTTCAGTGACTAGACGAGCAGACAGTAGGAGATGAACACTGCCTGAAGGTCGGATTAGAAAGTAATTGCTCTAAGCACTTCTTGTTGTTCTCTCTGAAAAGGCCACTTAACTCTCAGTTACTAGGACGAGGCCTAAACTGTAAGTGGCCCGGGCGTGGACTCAAGCTTTATTTATTTTGGCAATAACAGTGGATCAGGTTCAGGTAACTTTATTTATACCAACAGATTCAATTGGTTTGACTTCCAGATAAATGATCAAAACAGCAAATACAGACATAAAATCAAAGGTCAAAAAGACGTGCTTCCAGATCTCAACCAGGTCTAGAACTAGAGATGCACCGATTCCAAAATTCTTGGCCGATACCGATTTCCGGTTTTTAAGGTGGTCTGACCTGCCAAAACCGATTTTTCCGATACCGATTTTCTATCTAGCCACTGATTTTCCCACAAACTACCCAGCAACTTTTTCCATTATATGAAAAAGTTGCATGTATACAGGACACACGTTTTATAATATAAAATGTAATTTATTTTGTAGAAAAATAGAAAAATAAATAACTATATATAAAAATAATATATATATACAGAACTATATACTAACTAATATATGGCCTGGAGAAGAGTGGGGGACACAGAGGAAAAAGGAGTCCATTTCTTCTCCAGAAGATGCAGCTCCAATGGTTCCAGATAGAAATCAAATGAACTATTTTCATATAGTAATTTATACATTTGTAATTTTACACATTCTTTTGAATGAGCTGGAACCCTCTGCAGGAGAGGAAGCAGGTGGAACATGAGGAGGGTCAGTCCTAGAGCGCTGCCAGCACCTCCCTCTCAAAGCTGGAGGACTCTGGCTCCAGGACCTCCCTCTCAAAGCTGGAGGACTCTGGCTCCAGGACCTCCCTCTCAAAGCTGGAGGACTCTGGCTCCAGGACCTCCCTCTCAAAGCTGGAGGACTCTGGCTCCAGGACCTCCCTCTCAAAGCTGGTGGACTCTGGCTCCAGCACCTCCCTCTCAAAGCTGGAGGACTCTGGCTCCAGGACCTCCCTCTCAAAGCTGGAGGACTCTGGCTCCAGCACCTCCCTCTCAAAGCTGGAGGACTCTGGCTCCAGCACCTCCCTCTCAAAGCTGGAGGACTCTGGCTCCAGGACCTCCCTCTCAAAGCTGGAGGACTCTGGCTCCAGCGCCTCCCTCTCAAAGCTGGAGGACTCTGGCTCCAGGACCTCCCTCTCAAAGCTGGAGGACTCTGGCTCCAGCACCTCCTCTCAAAGCTGGAGGACTCTGGCTCCAGGACCTCCCTCTCAAAGCTGGAGGACTCTGGCTCCAGGACCTCCCTCTCAAAGCTGGAGGACTCTGGCTCCAGGACCTCCCTCTCAAAGCTGGTGGACTCTGGCTCCAGCACCTCCCTCTCAAAGCTGGAGGACTCTGGCTCCAGGACCTCCCTCTCAAAGCTGGAGGACTCTGGCTCCAGGACCTCCCTCTCAAAGCTGGAGGACTCTGGCTCCAGCACCTCCCTCTCAAAGCTGGAGGACTCTGGCTCCAGCACCTCCCTCTCAAAGCTGGAGGACTCTGGCTCCAGGACCTCCCTCTCAAAGCTGGAGGACTCTGGCTCCAGCACCTCCTCTCAAAGCTGGAGGACTCTGGCTCCAGCACCTCCTCTCAAAGCTGGAGGACTCTGGCTCCAGCACCTCCCTCTCAAAGCTGGAGGACTCTGGCTCCAGGACCTCCCTCTCAAAGCTGGAGGACTCTGGCTCCAGGACCTCCCTCTCAAAGCTGGAGGACTCTGGCTCCAGGACCTCCCTCTCAAAGCTGGAGGACTCTGGCTCCAGGACCTCCCTCTCAAAGCTGGAGGACTCTGGCTCCAGCACCTCCTCTCAAAGCTGGAGGACTCTGGCTCCAGCACCTCCTCTCAAAGCTGGTGGACTCTGGCTCCAGCACCTCCCTCTCAAAGCTGGAGGACTCTGGCTCCAGGACCTCCCTCTCAAAGCTGGAGGACTCTGGCTCCAGCACCTCCCTCTCAAAGCTGGTGGACTCTGGCTCCAGCACCTCCCTCTCAAAGCTGGAGGACTCTGGCTCCAGGACCTCCCTCTCAAAGCTGGAGGACTCTGGCTCCAGGACCTCCCTCTCAAAGCTGGAGGACTCTGGCTCCAGCACCTCCTCTCAAAGCTGGAGGACTCTGGCTCCAGGACCTCCCTCTCAAAGCTGGAGGACTCTGGCTCCAGGACCTCCCTCTCAAAGCTGGAGGACTCTGGCTCCAGGACCTCCCTCTCAAAGCTGGTGGACTCTGGCTCCAGCACCTCCCTCTCAAAGCTGGAGGACTCTGGCTCCAGGACCTCCCTCTCAAAGCTGGAGGACTCTGGCTCCAGCACCTCCCTCTCAAAGCTGGAGGACTCTGGCTCCAGCACCTCCCTCTCAAAGCTGGAGGACTCTGGCTCCAGGACCTCCCTCTCAAAGCTGGAGGACTCTGGCTCCAGCGCCTCCCTCTCAAAGCTGGAGGACTCTGGCTCCAGGACCTCCCTCTCAAAGCTGGAGGACTCTGGCTCCAGCACCTCCTCTCAAAGCTGGAGGACTCTGGCTCCAGGACCTCCCTCTCAAAGCTGGAGGACTCTGGCTCCAGGACCTCCCTCTCAAAGCTGGAGGACTCTGGCTCCAGGACCTCCCTCTCAAAGCTGGTGGACTCTGGCTCCAGCACCTCCCTCTCAAAGCTGGAGGACTCTGGCTCCAGGACCTCCCTCTCAAAGCTGGAGGACTCTGGCTCCAGCACCTCCCTCTCAAAGCTGGAGGACTCTGGCTCCAGCACCTCCCTCTCAAAGCTGGAGGACTCTGGCTCCAGCACCTCCTCTCAAAGCTGGAGGACTCTGGCTCCAGCACCTCCTCTCAAAGCTGGAGGACTCTGGCTCCAGCACCTCCCTCTCAAAGCTGGAGGACTCTGGCTCCAGCACCTCCTCTCAAAGCTGGTGGACTCTGGCTCCAGCACCTCCCTCTCAAAGCTGGAGGACTCTGGCTCCAGGACCTCCCTCTCAAAGCTGGAGGACTCTGGCTCCAGCACCTCCCTCTCAAAGCTGGTGGACTCTGGCTCCAGCACCTCCCTCTCAAAGCTGGAGGACTCTGGCTCCAGCACCTCCCTCTCAAAGCTGGAGGACTCTGGCTCCAGGACCTCCCTCTCAAAGCTGGAGGACTCTGGCTCCAGGACCTCCCTCTCAAAGCTGGAGGACTCTGGCTCCAGCACCTCCCTCTCAAAGCTGGAGGACTCTGGCTCCAGCACCTCCCTCTCAAAGCTGGAGGACTCTGGCTCCAGGACCTCCCTCTCAAAGCTGGAGGACTCTGGCTCCAGCACCTCCCTCTCAAAGCTGGAGGACTCTGGCTCCAGCACCTCCCTCTCAAAGCTGGAGGACTCTGGCTCCAGGACCTCCCTCTCAAAGCTGGAGGACTCTGGCTCCAGCGCCTCCCTCTCAAAGCTGGAGGACTCTGGCTCCAGGACCTCCCTCTCAAAGCTGGAGGACTCTGGCTCCAGCACCTCCCTCTCAAAGCTGGAGGACTCTGGCTCCAGGACCTCCCTCTCAAAGCTGGAGGACTCTGGCTCCAGCACCTCCCTCTCAAAGCTGGAGGACTCTGGCTCCAGGACCTCCCTCTCAAAGCTGGAGGACTCTGGCTCCAGCGCCTCCCTCTCAAAGCTGGAGGACTCTGGCTCCAGGACCTCCCTCTCAAAGCTGGAGGACTCTGGCTCCAGGACCTCCCTCTCAAAGCTGGAGGACTCTGGCTCCAGGACCTCCCTCTCAAAGCTGGAGGACTCTGGCTCCAGGACCTCCCTCTCAAAGCTGGAGGACTCTGGCTCCAGCACCTCCCTCTCAAAGCTGGAGGACTCTGGCTCCAGGACCTCCCTCTCAAAGCTGGAGGACTCTGGCTCCAGGACCTCCCTCTCAAAGCTGGAGGACTCTGGCTCCAGGACCTCCCTCTCAAAGCTGGAGGACTCTGGCTCCAGGACCTCCCTCTCAAAGCTGGAGGACTCTGGCTCCAGCACCTCCCTCTCAAAGCTGGAGGACTCTGGCTCCAGGACCTCTTCCTCGTGGTTCTACAAAAAAAACACACATTGCAATTTAGATGACACGGGCTAAAAAACAAATTGTAATCCAACCAAATGCTTTTACACACCTGTGGGTGCAGCAGAAGGGCCAGCATCCCTTGAAGGAGCAGGAGCAGCAGGAGCAGGAGCAGCAGGGGCAGGAGCAGCAGGGCAGGAGCAACAGGAGCAGGAGCAACAGAGGCAGGAGCAGCAGGGCAGGAGCAGCAGGGGCAGGAGCAGGGGCAAGAGCAACAGGAGCAGGGACAACAGGGAGGGCTGAAGGCAAATCCAGATCTTAAAGAACATTGTACAGCAGTTATATTTGAGCCCAGTACATTTACTGCAATATTATTCAAACTTTTACTATTATAATACAGTATATTTAATGAGGCACATATGTTGCCAATATCATTTTCCAGTTTCATCAGCTCTTTGATAACTTCACACACTCACTAGAAGCACAATGAGCTGTGCACTATAGATTCTAGAGCACTATAGATTCTAGAGCACAGCTGATTGTGTGAACATTTCTTTGAGGCTGTGGGACAGTTAAATAGTCCTGACATTAGATTGTAGTCACTCATTTCACTGTTGGAGTCAGTAATTTAAGTTTTGTATCTACGTAATGTATGTCTCAAATGCATCAAAGTGCTTTTAAAGTCTCATTTCAGGTGGATGAGATCTCTTGTTAGCATTAGCTCGTAGCTTAGCTCTGCTAGTTGAGCAGAACAACAACAACAACAACTAACTCTTCTGACAGCCCTGCTGCTGCTTCTTCTGGCCCCTTCATATAATGTGTACTCTTCTGCAGATAACTCTGAATAAACACATGAACTCGTCAAACACAAACCAGCGCAAATTATTTTGACGCATCAACTATCAACACGTAGATTGTAATCGTCTCAAAGTTGTAATAACTTACCCCACAGTCCAGTCTCCTCTGATCCTCCTCCAGGCTCGGTCCTTCTTGTGTTCCAACAAAGTTGAACAAATCTGAACTTTTCTGCGATGAACAATTTTAACGCTTTGAAGCTTATGCGCCTGTCAAAGCGTCTAGAGCGGAAAACACCAAAACGGACCCTCCGCGCCGCGCGCCGCGGCGAAAAAGCAGGACTCGCGCCGCGGGAAACGCAGGAGGAGTTCGACACACGTTTACATAGACTTTACTGTAAACTGGACACTTTGGCCGCCGCGCTCTGAAAGACTCTTGTAGTTTTTAGCTGTTTTGCGCTGGGCGCGTTGAGCTGCTACGCACCGCGCATGCGGGCATGCGGGTCAGTTTGGATTATGACATGGACCGGCCGGTCACCGATTCTGGCCGATTCAGCATAAAACCGGCTTTTTAAATCGGCGGCCGATTGATCGGTGCATCTCTATCTAGAACAGGACTATTTCCACGTCTAAAGGGCTAAACCAGCTCCAGTTCTAACTTATGATGTCAAGATTATCCATTTAATTGATCATATTATTCAAGATCATGATTATTTAGAACACATTATAAATAATGATAATAGTGAGAATTGTAGCAGTGAATAATGTATCATTCTATACAGTAAATTATGTATTTATCAGGCTGTTTATGCGACAATATCATGACCTTTTCATTCAGAGAGTTGTATTTTGTGATATTTCTTCTCACAATAATCATAACATTTTATGATATCGTGACATCCCGAGTTCTTACAAAAAACGACGTTCCACCAGAAGGAGCTCACGTACCGAAGTCTGAGGAAATAAGAATTAAGGGTCAAATAAGGGTATAAGGTGATATTTCTGCACTTTGGTGATTATTTTGACATTTCACTTTTGTTTTTGTCAACTAATGTGTTTAAAGACATGTTTTTCTGTTGGATTGATCGTGATACTATTAAGTATATATGTTTGTCCATGTCGCCCAGCCCCAGCAGATTGGTTGAGTGCTTCTGGTGTGTTTCAGATCCTGCACAGTATGGTGAGCAGTGTGGAGCGGCCCCCTCCGTCCCCCGCCGGCTCTCAGCTCCTGCTCCGCTCCAAAGACTTCAGGGTTTTTCAGCTCCTCGTCCCAAACGAGAGGGATTGTCTGGACCTCCACGCCTCGCTCACTCGCCTCTCCAAACCAGGTGTGTGTGACCCACGGGACAATGCAAACACGCTCACAGCCAAACAGTGCAGAGTTCAAGATTACGCTCACTCAAAAGTACTCACACTTTTACCAACCGCGTGACTGTAAAAAAAAAGGGCCTGGAGTCACATGGTCCCTCATAATTTGATACAATACCGTATTTTCCACACTATAAAGCGCACTTAAATGCGCACCTAAATGCGCACCTAAATGCGCACTTAAAAGCGCACTTAAAAGCGTGCAATGTTCTCAATAAACGACAGTGTGCCTTCTAATCCAGTACGCCTTATTTATAGTTTAATTCTGGTTGTGCTTACTGACCTCGAAGCAATTTTGTGTGGTACATGTTTTTTTCTCTTATGCGCCTTATAATCCAGTGCGCCTTATAGTGCGGAAAATACGGTACTCGCTATACAATGATCACAATATTATCATAATCTGAATACATGTAATAATCAATATACTGATCATCACATTCTACAATTTATCACATACAGTTTTGTGTATACTGTACATATTTAAAATATTTTTTCATGTTGACCAACAAAGTATAATTGTATTTTGTATAATATTTAATTAGGTAGATGTTGTTTACGGTAGCTAAAGGAGTTTTTCCTCCTGACAATCTGTCTCTGAGCGTTTCCTGTTGTCATGGTTTCAGAGAAGTACAGTGAGTTGTACTGCATGTCTTTCAACCCGAACGTGAACAAGGAGGAGCGCGAGGAGTCGTGGAGCTTCATAGACCTCATGGCGGACTACAAGAGGATGGGCGTCCCCAACAACCTGTGGGTCTCCACCGGGGCCAACAGTGAATACAGGGTCAGTACACACACAACAGTGAATACAGGGTCAGTACACACACAACAGTGAATACAGGGTCAGTACACACACAACAGTGAATACAGGGTCAGTACACACACAACAGTGAATACAGGGTCAGTACACACACAACAGTGAATACAGGGTCAGTACACACACAACAGTGAATACAGGGTCAGTACACACACAACAGTGAATACAGGGTCAGTACACACACAACAGTGAATACAGGGTCAGTACACACACAACAGTGAATACAGGGTCAGTACACACACAACAGTGAATACAGGGTCAGTACACACACAACAGTGAATACAGGGTCAGTACACACACAACAGTGAATACAGGGTCAGTACACACACAACAGTGAATACAGGGTCAGTACACACACATAGTACTTTAGCACAGGATGAGATACTGAATACAGGGTCAGTACACACACATAGTACTTTAACACAGGATGAGATACTGAATACAGGGTCAGCACACACACATAGTACTTTAGCACAGGATGAGATACTGAATACAGGGTCAGCACACACACATAGTACTTTAGCACAGGATGAGATACTGAATACAGGGTCAGCACACACACATAGTACTTTAGCACAGGATGAGATACTGAATACAGGGTCAGTACACACACATAGTACTTTAGCACAGGATGAGATACTGAATACAGGGTCAGTACACACACATAGTACTTTAGCACAGGATGAGATACTGAATACAGGGTCAGTACACACACATAGTACTTTAGCACAGGATGAGATACTGAATACAGGGTCAGTACACACACATAGTACTTTAGCACAGGATGAGATACTGAATACAGGGTCAGTACACACACATAGTACTTTAGCACAGGATGAGATATTGAGGATATTTAGTTTGTTTGCTGTTCTTTACATATTGTCATTTACAAAAGCAGGAATACCTCGATACAATTCTGCAGCTGATTTTTATTTTATTTTTTGGGCAGTTGCGGGAAGAGGAATAATTCCTAGTAGTTGTCACCATACTAAAATAAATTTAAAAAGTCAATTTGGATACTAAGGAAAATACTCAATACCAATTTCAATGGCACCGTCATTTAATCATTTTGATAAGAAAAAAAAAATCAACACAAAATAATAGTTCTTTGTTCATTTAATTAATTCTAAAACTGTTCAGTAAAGGTCAGATTTGGTCCTGTTTATGATTTGTTTTTAATATCTTACTTGTTCAAATGAGTATCTAGTTTCAATACTACTTATTGAGTAGAATCTGATTTTTGATACTTTTGACAACCCTAGAGACACATTAACACGGATTGTTGAGTTCTGCAGAGCTTAAAACACGAATAACAACTGAAGATAAAGGCTGTAAGGAGTTGACTATGACTATGACCTAAATATCTTTTTATTTATCGTTCATTTATTAACCTTTATTTAACCAGGTGAGAACCCATTGACATCGAGATTCAAGTATGACACAATGGCACAAAAATCCTAGAAACATTTACACAATTAATAGATTAAAGAATAAATAAAATGGTTACATTCAAAAACACAAGACGATTTTTTATAGGATTCTCTTTCTTTCCCTTTAACAAGTTAGAACAAATATTATAGATGCCGTCATTATGTATTTTGTCCAGTGTTGCCAACTATATGGTCAATAAATATCTCCCTGACTTACTGCAAAAGACTTCAATAATGGCAGTAAAGGATGTGAATGGACTTTAACATAAAAGAGGAGCAGTATTTGGATGGTTCTTTTGCTGAGTTGGTCGTACAAATCGCTCACTAAAACTGAAATTGGCTCTTCAATTTGTCCTATTTTTACTTTTACACACCGCCATGATGTCACTTTTGCCAAATATAAACAAGTATATCATAGAAGTTATTACTGATATTCACAGAAGCGTTTACTTCCAACAAATAATGGAGCAGTGAAGTCACATTTTGTCTCTTCTCTCTTCACACCTAAATGGTCAAATAAAACTAAGTATTTCCAGAACAAATATTGACAAATTGGCTTAAACACGTTAACTCTTTACGGTGACTTATTTTTCTATCTCTACTTTGTGCAATCATTCATTAAAAACAACATCTTACTTTAAACGTCTCCCTCCATAATGGTGTTTATTATCATTTTATTCACAGTATGGACTCTTGTTTCAGATCTGCGACACTTACCCGTCTGAGCTGTTCGTGTCTAAATCTGCCACTCCGGCCGTGATCGTCGGGAGTTCCAGGTTCAGGAGCAGAGGACGCTTCCCGGTGCTCTCCTACTTCCACCAAGACACACTGGTCCGTACAACAAGCCTGTGTGGAAAAGCTCCGTTTGATATGATGTGTTGAATGTGATGATTGTTGGTTTCCCAGGCCGCAGTGTGCCGGTGCAGCCAGCCTCTGTCCGGCTTCAGTGGTCGCTGTCAGGAAGACGAGATAATGCTCCAGGCGATAATGAAATCCAACCCGGGCAGTGATTACATCTACGTGGTGGACACTAGGCCCAAGGTAATGCACAGGAATCAATATATAAGCACAGTATTGAAACCCTGACCACCTTTTTGTTTGGAGTTTGAATGGGTTTCTCTTGTGCTACAGTGTGATAGAGTGCTATATCTCAATATCTTTAGATGGATATCAGTCTGGTCACAGCTCAAGAGTTTAAATGGGCGTGATTGACATTCAAATGACCAATGAGCTGATTTGTTTCACATGCATCACTGAAATAAACACATCTGATTGCACGGTGATTGCGAGTGGTGACAAGGTGCACTCTTTGTAAAGTATTGGAGAAGTGTTTTCTGGATCTCAAGCAAGGGTTTGTTCAGTATTATGTGTTATTTTTGTTTTCTGGATTTCAAGCAAAGGTTTCCCTATCAGCCATAAAACATACAAAATGAGACACTCAAAAAGCATACAAAACCAAGACGATAAGCACCCATTCTTAACAGACAGGAGCATGTGTTTACCTGCTTGTTTGTTTTGGTGGTGATGGTGTTGTGTCTCGTCTTGTTTAAATTGCATGTGAGACTGTAGAGAAAGCTTACGCCCCCCAGTGTTTGACGCCTTCTCCAGCAGTGAGTGACAATGTGTTCTCCAGCAGTGAGTGAGAGTGTGTTCTCCAGCAGTGAGTGAGAGTGTGTTCTCCAGCAGTGAGTGACGGTGTGTTCTCCAGCAGTGAGTGACAGTGTGTTCTCCAGCAGTGAGTGACAGTGTGTTCTCCAGCAGTGAGTGACAGTGTGTTCTCCAGCAGTGAGTGACAGTGTGTTCTCCAGCAGTGAGTGACAGTGTGTTCTCCAGCAGTGAGTGACAGTGTGTTCTCCAGCAGTGAGTGACAGTGTGTTCTCCAGCAGTGAGTGACAGTGTGTTCTCCAGCAGTGAGTGACGGTGTGTTCTCCAGCAGTGAGTGACGGTGTGTTCTCCAGCAGTGAGTGACGGTGTGTTCTCCAGCAGTGAGTGACAGTGTGTTCTCCAGCAGTGAGTGACAGTGTGTTCTCCAGCAGTGAGTGACGGTGTGTTCTCCAGCAGTGAGTGACGGTGTGTTCTCCAGCAGTGAGTGAGAGTGTGTTCTCCAGCAGTGAGTGAGAGTGTGTTCTCCAGCAGTGAGTGACGGTGTGTTCTCCAGCAGTGAGTGACAGTGTGTTCTCCAGCAGTGAGTGACGGTGTGTTCTCCAGCAGTGAGTGACGGTGTGTTCTCCAGCAGTGAGTGACAGTGTGTTCTCCAGCAGTGAGTGAGAGTGTGTTCTCCAGCAGTGAGTGACAGTGTGTTCTCCAGCAGTGAGTGACAGTGTGTTCTCCAGCAGTGAGTGACGGTGTGTTCTCCAGCAGTGAGTGACGGTGTGTTCTCCAGCAGTGAGTGAGAGTGTGTTCTCCAGCAGTGAGTGAGAGTGTGTTCTCCAGCAGTGAGTGACAGTGTGTTCTCCAGCAGTGAGTGACGGTGTGTTCTCCAGCAGTGAGTGACGGTGTGTTCTCCAGCAGTGAGTGACAGTGTGTTCTCCAGCAGTGAGTGACAGTGTGTTCTCCAGCAGTGAGTGACAGTGTGTTCTCCAGCAGTGAGTGAGAGTGTGTTCTCCAGCAGTGAGTGACAGTGTGTTCTCCAGCAGTGAGTGACGGTGTGTTCTCCAGCAGTGAGTGACGGTGTGTTCTCCAGCAGTGAGTGACAGTGTGTTCTCCAGCAGTGAGTGACAGTGTGTTCTCCAGCAGTGAGTGAGAGTGTGTTCTCCAGCAGTGAGTGACAGTGTGTTCTCCAGCAGTGAGTGACGGTGTGTTCTCCAGCAGTGAGTGACGGTGTGTTCTCCAGCAGTGAGTGACGGTGTGTTCTCCAGCAGTGAGTGACAGTGTGTTCTCCAGCAGTGAGTGACAGTGTGTTCTCCAGCAGTGAGTGACAGTGTGTTCTCCAGCAGTGAGTGACGGTGTGTTCTCCAGCAGTGAGTGACGGTGTGTTCTCCAGCAGTGAGTGACGGTGTGTTCTCCAGCAGTGAGTGACGGTGTGTTCTCCAGCAGTGAGTGACGGTGTGTTCTCCAGCAGTGAGTGAGAGTGTGTTCTCCAGCAGTGAGTGAGAGTGTGTTCTCCAGCAGTGAGTGACGGTGTGTTCTCCAGCAGTGAGTGACGGTGTGTTCTCCAGCAGTGAGTGACAGTGTGTTCTCCAGCAGTGAGTGACGGTGTGTTCTCCAGCAGTGAGTGAGAGTGTGTTCTCCAGCAGTGAGTGACAGTGTGTTCTCCAGCAGTGAGTGACGGTGTGTTCTCCAGCAGTGAGTGAGAGTGTGTTCTCCAGCAGTGAGTGACAGTGTGTTCTCCAGCAGTGAGTGACGGTGTGTTCTCCAGCAGTGAGTGACGGTGTGTTCTCCAGCAGTGAGTGACAGTGTGTGCTCTCTCGTATCGACTTATGCTCCTTGGATCTTGATGGGCTCGGATCCAGTTTTTCAAATAGACGACCCTGGAATTATTCCATTCCAAAATAAAAATCACAGAATGAAATAAAAGTTGTTGTATTTTCTCATATTATAAAATGAATAACATTAAAATATCCCTACATGATCAAACAAAAGGTACTCATGATCATATTGGGCCAGAAAAATATGATTCCATCTATCATTCATCGATAAGTCGATATAGTAATTATCATGACGGGCCTAGTGGAAACATGTAACGTAGGGAAACAAACGCTCTGTCTTATGAAAAGGATTGGTGCTTAACGGTCTAGAAAACCTTCAGCAAAGAATGTATTGTATATGCAGTACAGCACAGGACTAGAAAGCCCATTGGAGGATCACAGCTGCTGTTTGTGTCCAGCTGAACGCCATGGCCAATAAAGCGGCAGGAAAAGGCTACGAGAACGAGGACCACTACACCAACATCAAACTGCAGTTCATCGGCATCGAGAACATTCACGTGATGAGGAGCAGCCAGCAGAAAATCATAGACGGTGAGAGGAGTCATGCACAGGGGTTTTTACAGTTTAGGACTGTGGTTGTCAAACTGTGGTGCGCAGACACCTCTTCAGTTCTACTCTTTACTTACTTCAGAATACATTTTATCTAAATTTTCTGTCTTTGGGTAATTTCTTAGATAGAACTACTGTGACAATGGTGTAGTCCTATTTAAAGGACACCTAATCATCACCAGACTCGTTCTGTGGGTTTCTCCCGTCTAATCACGATCAGTACCACTGTGTGCTGAGACCTGGAAGTGAGAGGCATTTAAAGATGTTCATCTTTAACTGTGTGTTGTTCCTTCTGCAGCCAATAGATGGTGCCAAAACTCCCGGGGGAGACAGCAGAGATCCAAATGTAATTGTGTTTGTTATAAACTATTTTTTTAGTTCTAAAACATAAGACGCCAAACCAAAGGTACTCAAGAGCATGTTTAAAGGCCAATAACTATACAAATAATGCAGAATATTTGTCTTTTAAGCCCTGGCTTTGCCCTGGAATAGTCCGTCTGGTTTGGATTGGAACAGAAAGCCTAATCTTTGCATTGGTGGTACTTTGTTTGTGAAACGTATCACAACTACTTGGTTAGAACAAAATGCATCTGACACATTTTCCAAAGTTAACTGTTTAGATTTGTGGCAACTAAGGGATTAAAACTAAATTTTAGCTGTCGATTTTATGATTTTTCTGGAGCATTATGTTTTGTGTAAGACTGAGTAATACATCTAAATTACTGAGCCTTTTGTTTTACAGTTTTTGCTGCTCATTTCTACTGTACATCCCTTGAAAACGTGTCAATCTAACATCTGGTGCAAGCCTTTTGAACGCAGATCATGTATATGTATATATTTTTTATACTGGAACAACATGTACAAAAAGCTCAGAGTGCTCAGTAAAACATTAAAAAAACAACACAAACAATGGACAAAACACAAAAAGTACCAAGAAACATTTTGACACCGGTTGTCCTGACACTGACAAAGATCAAGTCACGTGTTCGGAACTTTATTTTGTTGCTTGTGTTGGAACTTTATTTTGTTGCTTGTGTAATAATCCTGCTTGACTTTGCCACCTCCACGTTGACTTGTTGCTATCCTTTGCAGTGGGAGAGCTGCGAGCCCCCTCTGTCACGGACTTCCTGTGGGGTCTGGAGAACTCTGGGTGGCTCAAACACATCAAGGCCGTTCTGGACGCTGGAGCCTTCATCGCCAGGGTCAGTTCAGTGAGAACACGGGGCTGTTTTATAGGATTTTTTTTAACCACAAACGCAGGAAAATGTGATTTCTTGGGGCATTTATTTTAAATTTAAATTCAAAATGCATTTTCTTTTCATATTGAGTCTGTCATATTGTGTTTTATTAGTGATTTTAAGCCTTTTTTCCTAATCAAATCAGGGGTAGTTTTTGCTGTACACTGGAAAAAGATCCGGAATTAAAAATGTGCAAAAAGTGCGCATTTGTTTTCTCATTTCAAGTGAGAAAATGCTTGTCTTTTTCTTATTTTTAGCAAAACAATACATTTTCTGCTTGTTCTATTGGCAAATCTTATCTTAGGGCAGTCAAACATACTCAATGTAGAGAGATACTACTTAAATCAAGCACTTATTCACTCATGATATGTAAGATTGTCACTTTTTCCAGTGTACATTTTTTTTGTTTTTGTTTTTCTCATCATATTATCTCTGCCCTCTGTTTTCCGAGTCATTTTGAGCCCATTTTCCTCTCCGTTCCCTCCAGGCGGTGTTGTATCGGGGCTAGTTTGTGCCGCACATATGTTTTCCTCATCACATTATCTCTGCTCTGTTTTTGAGCCCGTTTTCCTCTCTGTTTCCTCCAGGCGGTGGCAGACGAAGGCGTGAGTGTGCTGGTTCACTGCTCCGACGGCTGGGACAGGACGGCGCAGGCCTGTTCTGTGGCCAGCGTCCTGCTCGACCCTTTCTACCGCTCCATCAAAGGACTCATGGTAAGCGGAGGATCCACGTTATTTGAACGCACCGTTTTCTCTGTCGAAGGAGCTAAAGAAACACGTGTAATCCCAAACTGCAGGTGCTGATAGAGCGGGACTGGGTTTCCTTTGGCCACAAGTTCTCCCACAGGTCAGTGAGCACATTTTCAACTTTTCATGTGCCTGCTTCATGTCTCCATGGAGATGTCTGGCAGGTTCCACACTATGGCATTAAACTTACTGGCAATTGCTTAGTAATTATAAGGCATTACTAAGCACTAGTTATTTGTTTATAACTCGTGGATGCATTTGTAGATATTTTTTTATAAATTTTAATAAGCCATCAACAAAAAAACATGTTTGTAAGAGCATTTAAAAATGTTTAAGCCTGTCACAATAATTACTGTATCGATTTATCGGTCAATAAATAAAAGCTAGAAGAAATATTTTTGGGGCTCAGTATTTATCGTATTTTCTTTGCAGTAGTTGGATTTTTTGTTACTTTTATGTTGTACAATAGAGTCGAATGAGTCACTTTTAAGACAAATGTTTATGACTCAAGTGTTTCATCCGGCGTTGTATTTGTTGGAGGTCTGTGGAAGGTGGTTTTGGTTTTGGAGGTTTGTTGGAAGATATTGTACTTTTTATGAAGCAGTAGTTAAAAATGTCTATATAAATCTATATTTATATTGAAAACTGTATATTTTAGTGAAATTGGCTCAGATAACACAAACTATGAAAATTAAACACAAATAAACCTAATTTAAAAGGTTTCCGACTCATTTTACTGTGGGGGTCCCGAGTACGTTGCATGGTTCTTTTGGGAGCCCCCTGGCATAAAGTAGTTTCAATGTTATCATATATTGTCATATTTTGATGTAGGAATATATCACACTACAAAATGTATTATTATAGGCCGTGGCTGCAGAGCCGCAGCGCGGTCAAATAACCCAGCCGTTTCAGGAGCCGCGGCACGGCCATATAGCCTCATGGCTGACCCTGACCCTGACCCTAACCCCGACCCTAACCCTGACCCTGACCCTGACCCTAACCTTAACCCTAACCTTAACCCTAACCCGGCGCGGTCAAATAGCCCAGCAGTTTCAGGAGCCGCGGCACAAAAAACCCATGCAGTTTCGGCCGCGCGCCGCGGCTCTGTAGACATTAACTATTTTATTATATATATATATTTTAAATGCCTTTTTATAAGCGCTTATAAACAAATATCTAGGGCTTTTTAACACCTTATAGTTTACTAAAGAACCTTATTTTAAAGCGTTTTTGCATTTATTTAGTTCTTGAAAAAGTTGACCTCTTAACTTCACATTAAAAACTAATAAAACCACACTAGACGTTTCACGCACAGAACGCCTCATATAAAATTGCAACTCTTAAATGTGATATTGTGAGTACGGTTACGTTTCTTCATGCGTGATCATTTATGACCTTTAGAGAATTGAGAAGTCATTGAATCCGTGTCAAGAATAAAGTTGATGTGTGAGTGAAGGGGAAGATGAAATGCAGAAGGTGATCTGAACATTTGAGTTTTGAAGGGAAGTGGACGCAGTGTGAAGTTAATCAAGCGCAGTGTGTGACACGTCAGCTGCTATTCTGATGCCGGAACACCAAATTCGGGTCACACCAAAGTCATTTTCCCTCCTCAACTCTACAGAAGTCACAGTTTGAGTGTTAAAGAAGCTATTTTATGTAACATCAACATTTTATGAGCTTCTACCCATGTTACAACGGTGGTCCCTCATCATTGTTTGACTTAAAGTTATAGTTACACTTATAGTTTAAATACATTGTTGTTACTTAAAGTGCCTATGACAGGTTTTTACGATTTTCTAATTTTGACTTTATTTGGTGTATTTATACCTGTTGTACATATTAATTATAGTTTTACACCAATCAAGGGGGTATTTGTGGAGAAAATGTTGAAAAAGCTGTAGAAAATGACAGGAAGTGACATCACACTAGGGACACTCTTTTCAGTCAAGCTTATGCATCATTTACACAAAGAATTCAATAAAGTAAAGTTGCTCTCATATATTTTTATTTATCAAATAATAATAAAGGTGACATTAGATGAGTTTTTGAGCAGTGTTTGCTGGGTAATTTCCTGTTGTGATGTCATCAATTACAAACAGGAAGTTAAATTATAAACTAAAAAATGTCCTCTTGTGTGATAACATTTTTATACTTTTTAGTAAAATTCAAAATATATTTATCTTAACTGTATTTTAGTTCAATGAGTCGTCCGATCTGTCAGAGGCACACGGATACAGGAGCAAAAAACTACTCAATTAAAAGTACTACATCAAGTATTTCACACAGAGGCAACTGAATCAACAACTTAATTTTCCTGGTAATTTTTATTTATATATTTTTGCTCAAAATCTTCAAGTCAAGACTTTCAATGTGCTTAAAAGAATAAAAGTACTTTCTATTTTTCAGTCCATTTCTCAAATGTAGGGAAGTAAAAGTAAAGGTATCCAATATAAAAACGATTTAAGTAAAGTGCAGCTGATACCTAAAATGACTTGAGTACTTTTCCCTGGTACCTGTGCCTAAGACACCGCGCCCCAAAGACCTCAACAGCTTCAGGCCGGTGGCTCTCACGTCCCACCTGATGAAGACACTGGAGCGGCTAGTCCTGGACCACCTCCGCTCCACCGTGAGCTCAGCCATGGACCCGCTGCAGTTTGCATATCGGTCTGGCATCGGAGTGGAGGACGCCATCATCTCCCTGCTGCACCGCTCTCTCTCTCACCTGGAAAAGCCTGGCAGCTCTGTGAGGATTCTGTTCTTCGATCTTTCCAGCGCCTTCAACACCATCCAGCCGCTGCTCCTGAGGGACAAGCTGGAGACGGCTGGTGTGGAGTATGACCTGGCAGAGTGGATCCTGGACTACCTCACAGACCCCAGATCACCCTTTACACTGCAGACTTCAGACATGACACGGACAGCTGTGTCCTGCAGAAGTTCTCTGATGACTCTGCCATCATCGGACTCCTCACGGACGACGATGACGCGGAGTACAGAGGACTGGAGCAGGACTTTGTGGACTGGTGTCAGCGGAACCACCTCCTCATCAACGCGGGGAAGACCAAGGAGATGGTGGTGGATTTCCGCAGACGCCACTCCACTGCCCCCTCACCAGT
>NW_027316185.1:0-43666 GCF_026437365.1 Eucyclogobius newberryi | reverse complement strand
TCATTAGAATAAAAGTCAACACTTTTTTTAACACCCTTTTCACCTACTCAATTTCAGAACTATGTATTTGGGCCTCAAAACCCCTGCCATGGATACAATAAATGGATATATTTGGAACATCCAGCAGGGAAAATAGCCATCACAAAAAATTGATTGCACAAACTGCAACGACGACTAACGACTAAACCAACGTCATAACTGACACACGGAATAAAAAATTTAAATTAAAAAAATCACATTTGAACAAATTTAATGGGAATTTAACGTGTGAGCGGGGTCTGAGCAGTGGTCCGTGCGACTGCTGCTGCTGCTGCTGCTGCTGCTGCTGCTGCTGCTGCTGCTGCTGCTGCTGCTGCTGCTGCTGCTGCTGCTGCTGCTGCTGCTGCTGCTGCTGCTGCTGCTGCGTGTGCAAGCAGCCCCGACCCAAAGCGCAAAACAAAGTGGGCTCTGCAAACCACAACCTCCTGCACACACCCCCTCTATCTCCCTCCCTCCCCCTCTATCTCCCTCCCTCCCCCTCTACCCCCCCCCCCCCCCCCCCTCGCTCCCTTCTCCGCCTATAGCCGCCCACGCCAGAAACGCTCTGTTAATACTCTGTCCTTCCCTTCTCCTTTTGCACGTATCCTCACCTTTAAACCGACGCATTCTTTAGCATGTGCTCGGGCTGTAGAATAACTACACTGTACATCACGATCGAATTTTGTTTGGACGCGGCTTGCAACATCGCAACAAACGCAACGATTGAAGTCACTCTTTCCTTCGCAGACGAGAAACCATCCCGTCCTGTTCGGGTTCAGAGCTGCTGACCCTGCAGTTCAGACCGCTGCCGACGTGCTCCGTTATGTTCCAGTCATGTCTCTCAAACCTCAATGCCCCTGGATGTGTTTAAAATGTGAACTATGAATCAGAATAATCGCAGTTATATTTTCCCAAGTACGTGCAGTAAATTCAGTCCTCGTTCGTATAAGACTATTTCCAATTTTTTAGTCTTTATTGATCCACAGGGGAAATGACAGGGAAAAATGACAATAAAGAATGGTATTTTTGGTGCGTATTGTATTTAGTGTTAAACAGAAGCATGTGCATATTATTATTTTACATTTTGTTCGTTGTAGACCTGGATATTGATCTAAAACGGCTTCCTGTGCAAAATGGCAGGACTGATCCTCTGCTGTTTGCCTATCCTTATGTTTTAAACCGTTACACGTATAAATACAGAGCAGTGGGCGGAGATAGGGGGGAAGGTGATGCTGAGGTGATGGCGGATGACGTCCACTTTAATAACAAAAGGCTGAAGAAATGTTACTACAACTTTAAAAATGTCAAGTAGCAAAAACAGCATTATAAAGGTGTCAAATGAGATACAAATAAGCCAATTTTACAAAACAAAGTCACGATTGTCACGTTTTTTATGCTCCAATATGTCTTCTATTTGATTGGCTTTAGGACTCATCCCATCATGGACATATGTAACAAGCTTAGGCTATCGATTCTGAAAACCTGTCATCGGCGGTAGTTATAGAACCAGCCATTACCTGCTCTTCAGTGACAAACTGCGAGATGCTTTATCACATTTTTGCAGATCCTCCTTGACTTAACTGATCATAACGATAACGACAACGATGAAAAGGGCCACACTTGACAGCAACAACTTTGAGTCACTTAACATTTGCCCCATGAGATAAGATAACGAGGAAATGGCCTCAGTTTCCCCCCTAACATGCCTTTGGTGTTAGAATTGGAGACGTTCTTGATTTCTGCTCCGTCTTTTTTGCACCCTGAATGATCTAAATCTGTCGTTTGCTCTTGTCTGTTGCTCATGCACACCTCTCCATCCATCCTCACTCTGCCAGCTCCATCCTCACTCTGCCAGCTCCATCCTCACTCTGCCAGCTCCATCCTCACTCTGCCAGCTCCATCCTCACTCTGCCAGCTCCATCCACGTCGCGTCTTGCCTCATCACTCCTCGAACGCACAATATCTGGCCCCGCAAACCCCAGAAACGCGCTCATGTGAGACGCACACGCACGCATCACACTCAGCTCCATTTTGTCTCGCTCACAGGGGGGGGGGGGGGGGGGGGGGGGGGGGGGGGGGGGGGGGGGGAGCCAGGGAGACCTTTCCGTGCGTGGACGCGCCGGAAAAGACCGCGCTCGCTCTCTTGACACCCGGGCCTCCGTGTGTGAACCGGCCCGGACTCGCAGACGCGGCGTCCGGGCCGGCGGTCGCCATGATTTACATACAACACACCGGGGGGGGGAGCGCGCACGGCCCTCGCAAAGTTGCCCCCGGGGGAAGCGCTTTTCACACCAATCAATAAGCTACACAGAGACTTAAAAATAGATCGCCAATGTGGGCCACCATTGCTGGACGTATCCCACGACCACAAACGTGACGTACGCCCGGGGATACGGCGCGAGGAGCGAGGCGTAAAGCCCTTAAGTCTGCCCCCCCGTCAGCATCCTCCGCATCCTCAGCATCCTCAGCATCCTCAGCATCCCGCTCCTCGAGCGGCGCGCATCCTCCACAAACGCGCGACAAAGACAACACATTCCGCCATGACGCACGAGCATTCTTTACCTTTATGTCTGCCTTTCGCTGTCATCGTCACTGTGCTGGATGTTTCATTGGGTCGAGATGCTGGAGTGTCCCTCTCTCGCTCCCTCCCCGCTGCTGCTCGTTGCTATCGCTCTCTCCCCCCGTAGGTATTAGGCGATCCCCGCAGCCGCCGCTAGGGGACGCGCGCGCAAACGGGGTTCATGCGCCAGAGGAGGGGGGGGAAACGCCTCGGCTCAACATACGAGCGCAGAGAGGAGCAGCACGTCCTCCCCGCGGTATAAGACGGGGAAATGCCTCATGCAGAGGACACAGGAGCGAGGGAAGACCCTGATTATGGCGTATCACGCGACCCCCTTCATCCTCCCCCTCCTCCCCCTTCTCCCCCTCACTGCGCTCCCCGTAAAGCGCACGCAGGCGCAAGCTTCTATTAATGGTTGTAAGCATCCAGCCTACTCTTTGCCATACATGTTAAACTTGTCTTATGTGTCAGAAATATTCTTCATATCTTCTGGTAACGTCATGTCACAATAATGAAGAATTGAGCCTCGTTTAAATCCATAAACTCGACTCTACAACCAGATGAGAATGAAAGCAGATCCAGGAGCCCGTGGGTGTCGCGCGTGAGGATGGTGTATCTAATCTATATCCATACATTATTCTACGTGCTGCAGCGGGAGGGCGACCGCGACGGAAAAGACGGGCATTTGTGCAAAACGGGGATGCAAACAAAACCAAAACGAGACGTGTGCTGGTGTTGTTGCATTTTTTGGCATGCGTACATTTGGTCACCCGGTCGGCTGGACTTGAGGCGCAGTCGGACATCCTGACCACAGAGGGGGGGACCAGGGGGGCTCTCCTCGCCTCCTCCTGCAGCCTCCGCCTCGCGTGTCTCTCTTCCCGTGGGTCGCTCGTTCAGGACGCGCGTGGTCGCCGGGACGCCGCGGGCTCCTCCGGTGCAGCGGGCCGTCGCAGTGGCGGTGGTTGTTGGCAGTGGCGCGGCCGCGGTGGAAGGGGCATCACTCGGTACAGGCTCCGCGCTGCGCTGTCGGGGAAACCTGCCGGTGGCGCGCTGCTGCGGGCAGTGTGGACGGGCGGCTGTGGCACGCTCCTCTTCAGATAGGCTTGAAGGAGGAGGAGGGGTGTGCGCGGTGGGTGGTGGGCTGTCCCGCGTGAGGGTGATGGGGAACACGCCTTGGAGCTGAACGAGGCCGACCCCTGATGTCTCGGTCCGCGCGGCTGGATAAACCTCTGCAAATGCACGTGCGCAAAGGGGAAAACACTGGCGCGCGCTGGAGCCATAGCGCCCTCCTGTGGAGGCATTGATCACAGGGCTTCCCCTTTAAACAACCCGAGCGCGTGCGTGGGCGTGAGGGCGCGCGGTACAGTGAGTTGACAGGTGGTCACGTGACTGCACTTCAGACAGGGAAACACCAAACGAGTTTGGATGCTGCAGAGCTTTGAGGCCCAAACCATTTACGCACAGAATACAAGCGAGATGTAAAGGTGCTCTGCCTAAAGATGCGCCGCGTAAAGGTGCTCTGCCTAAAGGTGCTCTGCGTAAAGGTGCGCCGCGTAAAGGTGCTCTACCTAAAGGTGCTCTGCGTAAAGGTGCGCCGCGTAAAGGTGCTCTGCCTAAAGGTGCGCCGCGTAAAGGTGCTCTGCCTAAAGGTGCTCTGCGTAAAGGTGCGCCGCGTAAAGGTGCTCTGCCTAAAGGTGCTCTGCGTAAAGGTGCGCCGCGTAAAGGTGCTCTGCCTAAAGGTGCGCCGCGTAAAGGTGCTCTGCCTAAAGGTGCGCCGCGTAAAGGTGCGCCGCGTAAAGGTGCTCTGCCTAAAGGTGCGCCGCGTAAAGGTGCGCCGCGTAAAGGTGCACCGCGTAAAGGTGCGCCGCGTAAAGGTGCGCCGCGTAAAGGTGCGCCGCGTAAAGGTGCGCCGCGTAAAGGTGCGCCGCGTAAAGGTGCGCCGCGTAAAGGTGCGCCGCGTAAAGGTGCGCCGCGTAAAGGTGCACCGCGTAAAGGTGCTCTGCCTAAAGGTGCGCCGCGTAAAGGTGCGCCGCGTAAAGGTGCTCTGCCTAAAGGTGCTCTGCCTAAAGGTGCTCTGCGTAAAGGTGCTCTGCCTAAAGGTGCGCCGCGTAAAGGTGCGCCGCGTAAAGGTGCGCCGCGTAAAGGTGCGCCGCGTAAAGGTGCGCCGCGTAAAGGTGCACCGCGTAAAGGTGCACCGCGTAAAGGTGTAATGTGTGACACTATATTGTATAATGCTATAATGTGTAACACTGTATTGTGTAACACTTCCAGGCAAAACGATTTCTGGGTTTCAGATGACATCACAACATTCTACAGCCAATGTTTAATACCGATGGGGCAGCTAAAATGACTCCAGTTAAAATGCAGATTTTTGTTATAATACAATAAGTTAATAATTCTCGTCACTGATAAAAATTGTTGGATAAAAAAAATGATGAATTTACCTTTTAGATATTTCACAGCAAAGTAAAATATAATCAATAGGGGTGGAATTCTGACTCATGCCTCCGTCTAAGGTTATGACATCATCACATTCTAGAATCTAAAAACCAGCAAGACCGTCTCCATGGAGACAAGCAGGTGGCAGACCCCCATGACAAAATGTGGGCCCCTCGTGTAAGACTTAAGAGAGTAATTTTCCATTCACTGTCCCTGGCCTGAGTGTGATACAGCGTGTACAGCCTGTAGTTGACTCTCTAGCACCGCCATGTGGTCGGACTGGAACCTGCAGGACCACACTAGTGCCAGCTGCAGCACTACGTCATCAGCGTGCTTTGCCAGTCGTGTGAATTGCGCATGCGCAGTCACTGCTTTAGGGCCAAGCAGTGCCAATAAAAGCGCATCCGGTTTCTGTTGTTTGTGTTTCAAAATTAAACAGGCCAGTGCAGGCCTAATTCAGTAAAACAGATTTAATTTGAGAGATGTAAAGTCTGGTGTAATTTAATATAACTTCTTTACCTCCGGTCACAAGAAACAACAGCCCAAAAGGGTACGCTTCAAAATCATAACTGTTATTTTTTAAATAGGGATTCAAGTCAGTTCACTGGGCAGAAATGCCATTGATTTTAAAGAAGGAACTGTAACTGTAACCAAAGTCGCAATCAGTGTTGAATAAACAAATGAATAAAATACACATTATAATGGGTTGTTGAATAATTATAGAATGATATTGTGAATATTAATCTAATTTGGAATCTAATTGGCTAATAATCAGTTACATTAAAGTGATATTAAAGTTTTGTATTTGTAATGATTAAAAATAGGCTTGTATCAAAAACATCTGCAGCCCGTGTTACCGTACTGTGTTTGTCTTCAGTTTTTCAGTGTAAGTTGCGTTCCTGGGACCAGCAGAGAGCAGAGGACATGGTGGTCAGGGCTCGGGTCTCACTCATGTCTTTCAGTGTCTGGACTGGATGGTGTCCTCCAGGTGTCACTCCCTCTCAGGCTGCACAGCGGACTAAACCTGCAGCACTGAACTAGGTCCTGGATCAAGACCTGGAGGTGCGTCCCGAGCCCGGGCCCTGCACCGGGGACAAGTCTCCAGACAAGTTCATGTGTGGGTCATACTGTGCTCTGAAACGTTTCCTCATGGGACAAATAAAGGTTCTCTTATCGTATACACTTTAAGATGACCTTTTCCCCATTCAAAAGACGTAACATTTTGAAAATATGACCTCTGAAACTCATGAATAGGGACAAAAACATAGGGATGATTAATGGAATAGTTGTTTAGATTTCAAAAGGCGATTTCAATGGGATAAAGAGATATCGCTTGTGGCAATCCTGATGCTGTTACTTGACAAAAAAAAGTTTCAAAAACATGAATTTGACATGTTTCCTGAGGCTTTTTGATAACATTCCTGCTCTGTCTGAGTCATGGAACCTCCTCTCGCTCTCTCACACGCACACACACACATACACGCACACGCACACACACACACACATACACGCACACACACACACACACACACACACACACATACACGCACACACACACACACACACATACACGCACACACACACACACACACACACACGCACACACACACACGCACACACACACACACACATACACGCACACACACACACACACACACACACACACACACACACACAGTTTGAAACAAGAATGGGCAAAAGCAGGAAGCTGAAACACAGATAATGAATGTTCGATTATCCTTTCAATAAACAAACTAGTTAATTTTTATCCATTCACTTGTTTTGGCCCTAGTTCTATGGCAATCTCACTGTGACATCAATGAAAAAGTAGGACCTAAAACTGTCTCAGGAGGAGTTGGAGGAAGTGTCTGGGGAGGGGGAAGTCTGGGAGTCCCTTGCTTTGACTGCTGCCCCCGCGACCCCGCCCTGGACAAGCGGAAGAAGATGGATCAGACCTGGACAAACTTAACAAACGTTGGCCCAAATGTCACAATGACTCCGAAGTACGCGTTCAGGAAGATGTTTTTTTGCATGTTCTCTCTCTCTCTCTCTCTCTGTGTGTGTGTTTGTGTCCTTTTGTGTTGTATCTTCAAAGTGGGACACGATTCTCTAGATAAATACGTGGTACAAGGGGGTCTACACGTCTGCGCACGACCACCCAAACGAGCGGTCGCCCATGAAGCCCCCCCGCAGCTTTTATTGTGGAGGAGCCCGGGCGGATGTTCGCGGCCTCCATCGCTCTGACGCTGGCGGAGCTTCAGCGCAGTGATTTGGTTCGGTCGCCGCTGCAGCAGGAGGAAGGACCGCGGGTCTAACCTTCTTCTTTCGGTTTCGCCTCGAGCTTTTGTCCCCTCTCGGTGGCTCCCGGGTTCGTTCGCCGCAGGGCCCCCGCAGTCGGAAGAGCAACGCCGCCCCCGGTCTATGAAACGCGCGCAGACGGCATCGGAAAAGCAAGAGGACGGTTCGGAGCAGAGTCGCCATTTTACCCGCACGCTTTCCCTGACAGAACCGCTAGCACAACAATGGCTCTCAAAAGAATTCACAAGGTAAGGAAGTGAGCGGCGAGGCCCGGGGTTTCGCGGATTCCCACCGGGATTTTCGGGGTTCTCCCTCCCCGCGCGCGGCTCGCCCGTTCGGCAGCCCCGCGAGTTACGGGGCAATGTTTAAAATATACGTGCAGAAAAACGGCCAACGCTAGGATTTCTCCGCGCAGCTAACGGGTCTGAGAGGCGAGTGACGACAGCGAGCAATGCGCCGATGTTGTGACAAATTCTGCACCCCCTGTCAGAAAGACGCGCTCCGTCAAATCCGCCAGATTTTCACTAAGTCGCGCGTTTATATGACACTATGTTCGCATTTTTAAAACATATTACAGTTTATTTTCAAATATTCGCGTCGTGTCACTCTTACAGTTTCTCCTTTAGCAACGATGTGATCCCTTAATCCCTTGTGACCTGACTGTTTACTTTGTCACACATGGACTGCCTCGATGTGCAGTGTTTCCCGGTAATGGAGGAGACTACAGCGGCTCCACGGTGTCTGTGTTTCACCCACAGAGTCTGACAAAACACACAATCTGCAGTTAGAAACCGTACTTTATGCTCGTGGCGCTGTCATAAACACCGAGTGAAACCAAAATGCCATGTGCTAATCATTGTATGTGACAGATTCTTTACAAAAGTAGTACTTGAAGTTGAACCCAGTAACTTTGACTTTATTATTAACTTAATTTCGTCGTTTGGGCCGAGTCGAATGCCTAGTTTTGTTGTCGTGTTTATTAAATAATTCATCCACTTTGTTATAACCGGGGCCAAATATACTGGTACAGTTTGTCAATATTAAGGGCAAATGGCCAAAATAATGCTCTTAAATTGACAGGCGATCGCTTTGGCTCAGAATAAAGAGATAAAAACAATCTGATTAGATGAGCATTTCCCCCCAAATTTGTCTTTGATTTATTTAATGTAGCAGAATAATTTGGCTGTGTGAACGTCTGTGCTTTAAGGCTGCAGTTCTTTATTGATTAATCAGCCGATGGTCTCTTACATTTATAATTAGTTGACTTAATTATTTTATCTAACACTATGCGACATGCACAACAACAAAGGAGAAAGCTGCGAGTTTCGGGTGGAGTGACAGTGCATTTTAATCTACATTTTTACTGCTGTTCGCTATCGGGCAGAAACGAGTGAATTGATGAATCGCAACTGATCGATTTATCGAGATAATCATCAGCTAATGTAGTCATCGATTAATCGTTTACTCCCAAGACATGCCGAGTGCTGAGAGAAGAGGTTTTATGACTCAGGACAAAGCAAGAATTACTTCAAAAGAATGACTTCATATGAAACCAGTACATTTACTGTTTTTGACCCATAAATGGGGTTTGTCTGTAAATAAACTCCACCGCCGTAACTTCATCTCGGTCGAATTTAGTTCTTTACTGGCATTTCGAGTTCTAAACAACGATTTGATTAATTGAAAGAATAATTTCTAGACGTATTGCTCATCAAACCGATTGTTAGTTGCAGCCCTAGTTCAATTAGTATTTATCTTGTATTGTAGTATTTGTTTTGTTGCAGATCCCTAGTGACTATAATAATAATGAGCATGAACTGTACTTTTGTTCTCGTTCTCTTAAAATAACAGATCGCAACAACTATACGTCCCAGCAGTACTTAATCTGTTCCTAAAGCATTGGTTTTCTGCCAGATGCCCTCACACACTGCTCCATTTGCGTCGGATGCTGCTGCTGCTTCGTTAGTTTGACAGCGGCGGCCGTGACTTCTGCAGCTCCTCACGCGTTTCGCTCGGGATGCGGAGTTCGTCACAACACCTATCCGCGTTCTGCGTTTCACCGAGCGGCTACGAAACGACACGACACGCCGCTAAAACGATACTAAACCACTGTTTAAGACCAGCCGCGTACCCCCCGGCGGTTCGGCATAAAGTACATGTCATCGCCAATGCGTGTGCCATCAATGAACCGTTAGCATGTAGCGGCTAACGTCTCTGCGTTGGTTTGCTAACGCGGTTTTAGCTACAGATTTCCCCCCAGATTAAGCGTTGATTAAACTCGTGTTTAACCCCAACGCGTTTGAGCAGTAGCGTGTTATCACGTGGATTTTTCATCACTCTACACGCCGTATCTTGCTCAATAGTGACATTGAATTGAACAGATTTAACGGCTTGCAGATGAGCTAACGCTAACTGTTAGCATCGGAGCTAGCCTAATGGTCGGGCAGTGTCTTAAAGCCAAACTGTCATCATATAAAAACTCCCTTTCTCTTATTCATTTTGATTTTTATACTTTGTCATGACATTGTCTTTTACTTATATAAATATGCATGACGTAGTACAATATTTACAGGTTATATAAATTTGCAGGGAATGCCTTTTTGTCGGATCTTTTGAATATTTTTGTAGGTTTTAATTACGCGTCGTGAGGTTTTATGCTCGTGCCTGACTGTTTATTAAATGTTTTGTTGTTTACCATAATCCTTGACAAGAACAAGCTCGTAACAAAGCTAGCTCTGTGTCGTGTTTTTTCTTTTTTTCACACAGGCCCCACGGGTCGCTTTATGTTTGACTGTCATTGTCATATACTCCGCGTTTACTTCTATTGGGGCTTTTCCTGATCGCTTTTATAAATATCCCCGCGTTTATGAATATTTGTGTCGTGTTGTGATGTGATAACCAAGCGTTTACTCGTGTAAATGAAGCCGGAATGCTAAATGCTAAGCTAATGTTTGCATCAGAACTGCACCGGGGCTAAACGGAGCTAACCGTGCTATCATGCATCAAAACCACTCTGTAAACACAATTTTACAAACTAATGTGTCATTAAGTCAAGATTTATTCAAGCGTTATTGTGGTGACATCCATCTTGTCTTCTGATAATCTGTCATAACTGAAGAAAAGTGTAGTGTTCAACCAGTGTTACACCAGGACATTATATTTATATATTTTCTATTTGTTTATTATTACGTCTGGCACGTCACTGAAGACGGTCAGGTTTCGAGAGGTTAAATTGTGTGTCAAATGCCAAATCTGATGTGTGTAAAATGATTTATTTGTGATCACGGTCCCTCAGAACATCCACATCAGATATTGCGGTTCAGCATGTCGTTTGAACTCTAGAAATGTAATTGTTATCGGATGTTTGTGTGCATGCAAACATAGCAAGTGGTTTCCCATGAGCAGAGGAGACTATGTTATCTTTTTCCTTCTATAGTCTAAAAAATAAGCAGGCCAGAAATGTGTACGACAAATTATGCTTTTCGTGCTTGTGGTATTGCAATAACTCTATGAAAGTAAACATATTTAAGCTGTAATCAGAGTTTTGATCAATTGTAATATTTGACATTTATACTCGCATGTGTTGCGTATCACTTGTTCCACTTTGGGGTTTTTTATCAGCTGTGCACTTGGATTACACCAGAATGGAAGACTGTATGTGGAACTCTGAGTAGTTTATAGAAGGAAAGGTATTTATTTACTTTGCATTTAGAATTGAAATTGTAACTTTTTTGTGTTTTTTTTTGTGTTTTAGGAGTTAAATGATTTGGCACGGGATCCTCCAGCCCAGTGTTCGGCAGGACCAGTAGGAGATGACAGTAAGTTTATACACAAACAGTTTCAAAATGCAGTACAAATATATGAGCTGTAGATTGTATTGTATTGTATTAAATCTCCCGATTTTAAGATATTTCAATCGACCTTTTGTATGTTGTTATCCTTTATTTTGGTAGCGAAAGCGAGCGGTGGGAACATGCGGGGGACACGGGCGCCGTCATGTTTGTTGTGATGACGCTGCTGGGCGTGTTTCCCACCCAGAAGTCAAATTTAAATGAAGCAGAATTATATGAGCGGTGGCCATGGCAGTGGTGCTGCCGGAGCCAAATCAACATGTTAAAGTCAATATAAGTTCCCTCTTGTCTGTTTGATACAGAAGCATATGGAGGACCGAAAATGAAGACGCGTGTGTGTTGCGCAATGCGTTATTTGTCCCTTGGGATGAAAAATAGGTTTACCAGCGCTATAAAATTATTCTACACGGCGTTACAGGAAAGATAAAAGAATTTGGTGTTTTTTTTTTAACAAAATGCTGATATTGTTTTTTCAGTCGGCTAGTTTTATACTGGGTCGGTCGGGTTACGGCAAACAGACATATTATTTTGCTCAGCCTAATCAGTAGTGCAAAATTAAATGTGTTGCGATCACCACAGGCACATTAAACTTAAACTCTGGTTAGTTAAATCACAAAATGGCCAATAACTTTGAGGAAACCTTTTATTAAAACATGTTATTTTTAATTCAGGGTTGAAATGACACCAGCCTGGTCTTTGGATCTTTACATTTTGTTCCATTTAAAGTGTTCTCAGGTGTTTTTGGTTTCAGAAACATCTCCACCTGAACTGTAAATATGACTTATTGATTCTCCAGGCTTAGGAAGAAGCATCAGGTGAAAGAGTTTGAATATTACAATAAAGTGTGATCCAAGGACAGTCAGCCCTGTTTTTTATCAACTAAAGCTTCTGTGATAAATAAACGTGAAAGTTAATAAGTATTCACAAGTCAACTGTGTCCTTCTCTTATCAAAGAGACGTTCTATTTTAGTAAAACCACCATTAAATCTCAGTTTATCAGAGTTCACAGCTTTTATAAAGTGTAATCTTCCACACAGCTTTCACTTCTGCTTTCACAGAGAGTAATAAACAAATATAGGTTTGCCCCATAGAGTTAATAATATGACCGTTCTGTTAACTGCAAGGGACAAACATTTAACTTTAACCTGTTACTTTTAGGCCATTGTTTCTGCCATAATCTCATATTCTAATGCTGTTCTGATCGGTTCAGCAGCGGAAACATTTGAAAACAGCTGAAGGACCTAAACAAAACCAAAACCATCACGGACAGAATTTCACTTTTTTTTTTTCTCTTGGATGATTTTTAAATGACGTCGTTTCATGTTCAGAGGTCACTGGGATCAGCTGTCGGCCATAAAGCGACTCGTGGGCTTAGATTTAACCAGGGCTAGGGTTTTTTTTCAATATATTGTCATTTAATTTATTTTATTTTGACAACATAACATGTCATGTTTACTTTTACAGGTCTAAACTTTTAACTATAGCGCCAATAATCACCACTAAACCAGGCAAAATCCAAGATTTACCAAGACTGGACCAGGACTGGACCAGGACTGGACCAGGACTGGACCAGGACTGGACCAGGACTGGACCAGGACTGGACCAGGACTGGACCAGGTTTAGTCTAAATTTACAGGGGATCAACATGTGATTGAACGATTTAGAAGTGGCAAAACATTTTAATAATATTATCACTAAAAAAAATAAAAATAAATACAATTTCTAATAAAAACAAAATTAATCATAATAATAGCATTGCGCTTCATCTTTTAATTGTAGAATTGTGTCCAAAGTGCACATTTCAAACCCGTCCGGGAGCTTCAGGAGCATTAACATCTGAGAGACTAAAGAAGGATCATAAAAAGTCTGAAACACAAACCCCAGAATCCCACAGAAATAATAATAATAATCATAATAATAATAACCGCCGTCTTCACCATTTGGTCGAACTGAGCTTTAGATCGCCACATATTTTGCAGCTCTGATTTTTAAGATGCAAACCAACAATCCTTGACCCACAGTTGAAAGTGGTCTTCAGTATTACCGACGCATGATGGACGTGTGCGGAGCGACGCCGTTCAGACGCCTCCAGCGCCGCGGCGTGATATCGGCGAGCGGCTGGTCGTGATGTGTCGAGCGGCGGTTTTATCACGCGGCTGTTGAGTGGGATCGAAGGTATGCGGCTATTAAAAGAGCCGTGAGAACAGACGGCGTCGCACGTTAGCAGCTCAAACCCGGGCACAGACGTCCTCCTGCTCCATTTCACTGCCACAACGTACGATGGATAAGAAAACGGCGGCGTCTATATAAGCAGCGGTCCTTTCTGATCAGTGGAGAGCTCAAACCATTGTGTTGTACATTGAGACTGTTTGAATGCATTTTTTAACCAAATACAGGTTGAAAAATGATGAATGAAGAAGGCTCCTTAATAATATAGACCAAGTGTGTTATCGAGATTCCATGATTACCGTATTTTCCGAAGTATAAGTCGCACCAGCCAAAAAATGCATAATAGAGAAGAAGAAAAAACAAAGTCGCACTGGAGTTTGACATGCGGTTGCAAGTGTGAAAATGGCAAATAATATCACATATAAGTCTCATCCCGACCCAAACTATGAAAAACTGGTCCGAAAAATACGGTATTCGCAGTCAAATCCTTAATGTTCTTCTTAACTCAGTTCTTCTTAATTCATGTGCAATTACTGTCGTGATCACATGCAATGGTATTTATTTGTCTATGGGAGTTTTTATTTGTTTATAAGAGATCTTCTACTGAAAGTGTTTGTCAGACTTCCTTTAAGTGATCTGTTCTTCTGTATCTACCTCTGTCTCTACCTGCGTTGCACCAATGAAATTTCCCCATGTGGGACAATAAAGGAATATCTTATCTTATCTTATCTTAACTTTCTGAACAATTTGACATAAACGTCAAGATAATAACGCACGTTACGTTCAGGTTTATACTTGTGAGGAAAAGCGGAGCAGAAAGGACTTCATTTTTAGTCTAAAATTGTCATTTCTTTTAATTGAACTAAAAAAAAACGTTTTCTTCTAAACATGTCACGATTATCGCTTTGTAGTCTTATATTGTGAGCTAAATGATCAAAGTCGTAGCTTTGGGTCCACGATGAAAACTGGAAAATATTGTCATTGTTGTCGTGCATCGTCTGTAATTCAAACTCAGACATGTATAGTAATAATGTCATAAACACGGGAATATAAAGTGATATTTGGTTGATTTTGTGGCTCGTTCACATTCTCACATCAACAAGACATTTACGGAGACAATTTGAATAAAATGTGAACTTGACTCAAAATATAAATTGCATGTAATCGCAACAGAAATGGCCTTTAGATATTTCCTCGAGGATCGTTAAACCCTCGTTACTTTATCTGAATGAGACAAAACGTTTTTTACTTGTTCATTGTTTTACAGATGCAACATTGTGATTTTATGGAAACATCTCAAGACAATTTTCTGGTGTTTTCACATTTTTTTAATCCAACAAACGACTTTAGAACGAATGCAATTTAATGTGTTCCTTTTACGTTTATTGGCTGGAAATGCCAAAAGTCATATAGGACAAAAAATGACAAATATAAATGAATACACAAGTATAAATGTAGAAAATAATAAATAAATGAAAGAATAAATGTGGCTATTTAAGAATGGACACATTCATAAATATCTGTAGCTAATACTTTTTTCTTTTAAAAACTTTTTACGCTGAAAATGTGGGCTTTTGTGTTTAAAAGCTATTAAAATTATCATTATTTTTTTGTTTATAATTGCATTTATCCCTACATTCTTTTATTTATTCTTTTCTATTTGAAGTCATTTTTAGTCCTCCATAATTATTACTATACAGGGTTCAGAATAAGCGGTATCGCATCGCAAAATGCTACGCAATTTCTTTCATAAGATGCATTCGTCATAAAGTGCTTTTGTATCGCAGCTTTTGCGATACAAAAATGTGTGTTCAATTGTATAACCAAAGCGCCTAAAACTACTGATCACTCGTCAGTCGATCGTCAATAACAGCATGACACATGTGGACACTGTGTTGTCATGACGAGTCACGCTGCTGCTCAGATCGCGAGTCAGAAAGTGGGAGGAGCCACGTGCGGTAAAGTTTGCGTCAGATTCAGACTTCCGAGGTCAATAGCTCCTAAACGCAAAAGTCTTTGCAGATCATTCACTGCCAAACACTCATATTTACTCTGCCAAGTGACACAACCTTGGTTTTAACAATCAGATGCGTATTTTGGGCGCAGGGAATTACACTGATCCGAATGTGCAGCCGGAGCCGAGACGAGTGCTTAGGGACCGTCATCAAATGTGCAGCCGGAGCGGTGATGAGAGTACTTAGGGACAGTCATCAAATAGCAAAACGAAAAATGGAATGGAACGTCAAATAGAGCGGTACAATTTGAATAACGCATAAAATACACCATGATGGAAACACCACAGCAACCTTTATTTTTGTGAGTGTAATGACAATTAATTAATGTAAATGAGACTCCTGCAAATAGTCATCCGATTGATGATGATATGGAAGAAAGTTGTAAATAAGGCCATCTGACTTTAGTTGTTGGACAAATTAATCAACACAATTTTATTTGCAAGTTTTCTGTTTTATTTAAAGAAAAAATGTTTAAAGTGTTCAAGTTAATTTGTTTTTAAATAGAATGTTTACAAATACATTTTAAATAAATAATCATGTTATATCAATGGAAAATATTGACTTTCGTGTTTTGCTATGCAATTATGAAATTGCTATACAAATTTCGAAAAATTAACTGATTGTTTAGCAGCGCCGCTATACAAGTGAAAATCCTTCATCTGAGCCCTGCTATACAATATCAAAGCTCTTAAGTCCAGGACAAGTTTTTACCACAACTTTAATGAATTCAGCTTGTTCTTCCACTCCTAAGACTCGCTCGTCGCCAGTTGCAAAGCGAGCTTACAAACTCCATCCGTTTGTGGATGAGGTTCATTTGTGGCTCTCACATTTGGACGTTTCTTTCAAAAAGCGCTCCTGCGACTCTCTCCTCCTGTGTTGTCATAGATTTGACCCGCAGATACTTCTGCGTCTCGTCTCGCTTCCTGTCCCAGCGCCGAGTCTTTTGTTTCGCCGCTTCGTCGTCATAGCCACAGGAAGCGACGCCTTTTTCTCCGACGCCGAACCGTTCGCTCTGTGTCCGTCAAGTGAAGTTTGAAGGATATGACAGTGTTTTGTGTTTGTGTTCTTTCTCTTCTAGTGTTTCACTGGCAAGCCACAATAATGGGACCCGTAAGTATCCGACAAAGTGTTCGCCTGAAGCATTCTGGGTAATGTAGTTTAAGATGGTGGTTAAGAGCAAACGCAGGGGGACTGAATCTATTTGTTTGTCTGTTCTAAATTGGCCTCGACAGTCTTGTTCTTTGTTCAGTTTTTATTTTGACAGTTGGACGCTTGTACATTTTAGTTTTAACGTAGCTGAAATGATCGCGTTAAAAGTAAATTAAAAGCTCGTGACAGTTATAGTCGTTGCAGTATTAACGGCCGTACTGCAGTATTTTCCACATTGCGCAGCCCGACGACGATGTAAATGAATTAAACGACTGCTTACAACATAAAACGCACGAGGATTAAAGTTTATGAGTGCGATCGATATGTGAAGAATGAAGTTCAAAGCCTTGAGTTCATCTCGCGTCAGGACAGTCCCTCTACGGCCATAAGTCTTAATGTATAGAAATGTAAACGGCTCAGGTCACAATATCAATTTTAAGAGCTAAAAAATAACAGGATTTAGAAGTTATTTAGATCTATGCTCCAAAAAAGTTAAACCTAAATGTTAAAGTCAATTTTCTGACTGTTTATGTGGCATTAAAGCCCCATGTTTGTTGTTTTTAGCCGAAAAAACAAGACAGATGGACAAAAATTAAAGGTTGTATATTCTTAAAAACGTGTGTCGTGACTGAGCGAGCTGCGTCTCCACAAACCTGACTCGTACCCGGCTGACATCTTCCTCAGCCTGTCGTACAGTGCGTCGTTTTGCTTTAACGTGTGATGCAATGAGAAATAAATTGTGTTACTGTTGTGGTAGTTAAGTACAAATACCGTATTTTCCGGAGTATAAGTCGCACCAGCCAAAAAATGCATAATAGAGAAGAAGAAAAATATATATGTAAGTTGCACTGGAGAATGAAATGCGGTGGCAAGTGTGAAAATAATAAATAATATCACATATGAGTCGCTCCGGAGTATACCCGGTAAGTACAAGTATAAGTCGCACCCCGACCAAAACTATGAAAAAAATGTGCGACTTATCTGTAAAATACGGTAATTGTCCCCATTGCACTTGTAAGATCATGTCACGTTAATTTATTGCACTAAAACAAACTTGCGCGCGCTTTGTGTCTCCGATTTTAACTTTGAAACACCCAGAATGCATCAGGATGTCGTCTTTGCCGCTCTCACACTGTGTTAACTCTTTGTGTGTGTCTCGCCGCAGAACGACAGTCCTTACCAAAATGGGGTTTTCTTCTTGACCATTCACTTCCCCACAGATTATCCCTTCAAACCGCCAAAGGTGAGTCCTGCCTCGTCCTGACTCTTTCATTCACGTTCTCACTTCACGCTCTCATTTCACGCCGTCTGCCCGTTGTGCGCAGGTTGCATTTACCACAAGAATATACCACCCAAATATCAACAGCAACGGCAGCATCTGTCTGGACATCCTGCGGTCACAGTGGTCTCCTGCGCTCACCATCTCCAAAGGTCATCCTCACACACACACGACACACGCTAAAGGTCGTCTGTGGGAGGGGTCGTCTGTGGGAGGGGTCGTCTGTGCCAGGGGTCGTCTGTGCCAGGGGTCGTCTGTGCCAGGGGTCGTCTGTGCCAGGGGTCGTGTTGTCTGTGCCAGGGGTCTTCCCCTGGCGACCCCTGTCGTCTGCGCGCGCCAGGGGTCGTCTGCGCGCGCCAGGGGGCCAGGGGTCGTCTGCGCGCGCCAGGGGGCCAGGGGTCGTCTGCGCGCGCCAGGGGTCGTCTGTGCGAGGGCTCGTGGTTCTTTTAGTTTAAGCGTGTGGAAACCTTTCAGAACGATGCTGAAGAGTGAAGGTGAACTATGTGTGTTCTGAAGACGTGAGTTTCTTTCCGTTGTCCTGACGATGGCTGCTGTGGACCAGAACTCTCATTAGATCATAGCGGGGAAAGTGTTGGGACTCGAGCTCCGAAAGGACGACGCTAAAGGAGAAACGCACGTCACAAATAAAGTCGCTCTCGTCGAGGATTCAGATCCGGCTCGAAGCTCGTTTTTATTGCCGTCACAAACGAGCTTAAATGGTTGTGTTACAAGTGTGATGTAATGCTGTGTGTGTGTGATGTAATGCTGTGTGTGTGTGTGTGTGTGTGTGTGTGTGTGTGTGTGTGTGTGTGTGTGTGTGTGTGTGTGTGTGTGTGTGTGCGCGCAGTCCTCCTGTCCATCTGCTCCCTGCTGTGTGATCCAAACCCGGACGACCCCTTAGTACCCGAGATCGCCCGCATCTACAAGACGGACAGGGAGAAGTAAGTCTCAGATCATCTTCATCCAGTGTTTTTGTCACTTGAACATTAGTCCTGCTGCAAGCTCTTTACGGTTTGACTTAACGTGCACGCAGAAGGTTAAAGGTTCAGTCCTCGCTACGTCGTGTCGTGTTCTTCATTAATAAACGGCACAAAGGTCAACGACTGACGACAAATCGGATTAATGATGAATAATCGACAGCACGTTTTACGAACTCGAAGCTCGTCATGTGCGAGAGAATCGTTCTAAGTTCAAGCAGCTCGTATTAAACTTACATTTAAAGATATACATTCAAAACTTCTCCTGTAGTTTAAGGAAAAAAAACATTTAAATCTGAAATGTCTAGGTTAATTTTGTTGACATGCATTTTGGATTTCTTATTTACTTCTTTTGAGTAAACTACTGTAGATATGACTGAAAATTGGCGCAGAAATACCAATTTTGCCTCATTTTTTAGACTCGTTTCCACGTTAATGTGCTGAGAAAGAAAACTGACCCAAAAAAACAAAACAAAAAAGATATTTGTGTCTTAAAACGTCCAGATTAAAAACCTAAATTGTCTTGTTATTGAGGTAAAGTCGATCTCGATGAACTTGGATCAGGTTTTGTGCTGACATTTCGGTCCTGGAGGATAAAAAGCATTAATTATCACGTTGGAACAGTTGCGTAACACTTCAGTAAAAACATAAATGGCACAAAATAGATCTTGTTCTTGCACTTTATCAAATCAGAATCCAAACCGTGTCCATGAAAAGCGTCATACATCGAGTCTGGCGTCGCTCTCTGGCCTCGGTCCTGCATTTTTCACCGAACAGACTCGAGTTTGAACACGTCTGGAAGAACCACGACAAACGCAATGTATGGACTCGATCCCACAACTATAATCCCACAACTGGAGCCGATTCGCTTTCATCGTCACGATTTCATCTTTCACTTTATACTGTAAATCGCCACAATATTCAAAACGATTTAGGTGATTTCATTAGTTTAGTTCGTCTCTGTGGGGGTCATTTTATGCATAAAACCTGCTGAACATGTCGTTTAGACTTCTACAAACGTGCCCTGAGATGCTCATTTAGTAGTTTATTTACGGTATTTTCTCAAATGTTGACGAAATGTGACCTTTGAACCCTTTGGACCTAAATCTCGACACTGGATTCATTTTTACTTCGCATTGTTTTGTAAAGGTGTTGTGACGGGAGAAAGTAACTGGACATATGACTGAATATCCTGTCTGTCTATCTAATTATTTATTGTTAAAACCCTTACAAACCGATTTTTACAACACAAATTGCACATCTACGTTGATGTTTTTCTTCCGCGCGTTCCCCAATAAAACGACTCCAGTGGCAATGTTCGTCGTACTGCCCCTTTTGGCTCATTTGTGTGCATCGGTTACACTGTATTGGTCTGAATTTTCCTCTAAACGACGTTAATGGAGTCGGATTTTGGCAGAAACCTAAGCATAACGACTCAAATGCCCGAACGCGGCCGACGGGGCTTTATAAACCTGTAAAAGTGCCACATTCCAGTTGTGTTTGTCTTTCCGTCTTAACGAAGGAGAGTGTAGTGTAAAATACAGGACTGCAACGATTGTAGTTTGATCATCTGAACAATACAGACTCTAAAAGGCAAAGTAAAATATCTTTTTATAATAAAGACAGTGAGATCTTTAATTCACAGTGTTAATTATGAACAAATTCTGTTTTTCATCTAATAATACGCTTCATTTGTAAATGTTCTTTATCTGGAAACCTTCAGTCGCCACATTTCAGTCCTTGTTTGGTTTGACATATATTTATAAAGTCTCAAAGTCTCCACTAATTGAAAGAATATTGCATAAATTATAGTTTCTGGCCCTTGTAAAGTGTTGAACTCTATTTTCATGCTGTGGAAAAGGTTCAAAACTCAATACCAATGATATAATTCACAATTATATGAAAATGTATTAATATCAAGAGTTTATCTAAGACTTAATCCAGTAATAAACCAGGGTCCATGTAAATATAGTTTTTTCTGGTGTTATTTTCTTGTAAAATGTTTGATATTCGTCTTAATCAGAAGCGTCCAGATTTTCTGCTGAATCGTCGCTGCTTTTACTGAATCTTTTAAAAAGAAAACTACTGCATTGACCTCTGAGACGGGACGAGGGCCAAGTTTAGACTCTGTTCACATTTAATGCCAAAAATGTGAACAGTTTTAAGTTGTCGCTTTGTGTATTTGTCAGTTTAGAAAACCTTTGACACATTTTACCGTTTTAATATGCATTTAATATCTTGTAGAAGTGGGAAATATTTTGAATTATTGATCAAATAATCGACTGTTTTTAAGATATGCAAAATGTAACTATCTGTTGTCTTTATAAATATTTTTTAAAAGCCAAAAACGCATTAATTTACAAAATTCCTGTCATTTTGATGCATTTCCTGCTCTGTCTTTAGTGATAAAACCTTTAACTTTGCGTGTTGTGGAGTCTATAGTCCAGATAACGATTATTTTATTTCTAAATTGCAATAGTTTTTATCAAGTTAATTTATCGCATTTATTTAGATTACCGTATTTTCCGGAGTATAAGTCGCACCAGCCAAAAAATGCATAATGGAGAAGAAAAAACATATATAAGTCGCACTGGAGTATGAAATGCGGTTGCAAGTGTGAAACTAACAAACAATATCACGTATAAGTCGCTCCGGAGTATAAGTATACAAGAATAAGTCGCACCCCGACCAAAACTATGAAAAAGGGTGCGACTTATAGTCCGGAAAATACGGTAGTCGTTTTAAGCCAAATCAACCGTTGACTAATGTTTTTTTGTTCTTTTTTACATGTGTGTTTTACATTACATTACAAGTCAAACACTGACGTCCCGTGTCGTCTCTGCTTCTTTTGCAGGTACAACAAAATAGCTCGGGAATGGACACAAAAGTATGCAATGTAGCGCTGGAGCGAAGATCACGGCCGACCACCTCCTGCGACGCAAAGGCCCGGGTGGGCGGGGGCGGGGCGGGGCGGGGCAGCTTCAGAGATGTAAAGAGAAAAAAAACAAAAATATCCATAACGACAAACAAATGAAACGTTTAAACAGGAACTTATCGGTTTCCATTGGAGCGCTTACTTTGAGCCCGCCTCCCCTTTTTTTCCCCTCCCGAGCAAAAACGAAACCCTCCGGCGGCCCCCGGCCCGGCCCCCCGAACGCTGTACATAATGTCATCTAGAATAGTTTTAAAAAAAAACGAATAATGCATCTATTACTACCCCTTACATCACGGTTAACTTTCCCGATCATCCGTGCGTTTTTTGTTTTGTTTTTGTTTCTGTTTTTCGGGGAGGGAAGCGTCGGAGGGGAAGCGTCGGAGGGGGATCATTGTCACTCGGCTTTCTCGTTTTGCTAATACTTTCCGTAGAGACTGGGCGGTTCGAGAAGGCAGTGTTTTTTTTCACGTTTTAACGCGACTCGAAAGGGGCACTCACGCTGTTTGTGTTTTATACAAAGAGACACCATCGCAGGCTATGTCGATAATGAACATGGAAAAATAAAAACGATAAAATAAATGAATAAAAAAAAGGATGGACGGACGCACATGGCCACTGTAGACTTAAATGTTTCTATGAATGGACTTGAATTTAACCCATGCACCTCTTCTCTCTCTCTCTCTCTCTCTCTCTCTCTCTCTCTCTCACACACTTCCTCTATCTCTGTCTCTTTCTTAAAAAAATACTGAATTTAACACATTTTACCTTATTGTACACCACACTCGCACGCACAACTGTAACGCCCCCGTCACCGACCATTCTTCATTCACGAAAGTGGAGGTTTTGGACCAGGTATTTAAGCAATTTATTTTCTTAGTTCAACCTGTGTTTTTATCCCCCCCATAACTCTTTAGTTTATTTTTAAAGGTTTTTTTTCCTTTTCTTTTTTTTTTTGCTATTGTTAAACTAGAAGCTAACATCTTAAACGGCTGTGGGACTGGTTGGGCTCTGGGTGCGAGGAGACTCCACTCTTCTTGCACAAACCTCTGTATATTGAATTACCTGAGAGGCTCATTGAGCTTTGTGTGTTGATTAAACTGTGTAATAAAATTGCCTGGCTCGCGCGTCTGCTTTTCAACACTTCTGTCTGATCATAAATGATGTCAAAATGTTAAAATGTAGATCTTTGTCTTGATTAGGGCTACACAGAATAAAAATAATAATAATGACTAATTAAGTAAGTATTTTTAGACTTTAAACCTCGCATTACTTCTTAAATTTGGCCCTGAGGAGACAAAGAATGGGGCCTGTGTTGAGTTTGCATGTTCTGCCTGTGGGGGTCTTCCAGTATTCTGGTCTCTCTAGCAACAAACTGCTCAAGATGTAAGAACTGCACTGTTAAGGTAATTCAGAATATCAGACTTTCTTGGTGTAAAAAAAATCAAGAAGTGACGTTCATTGTTTTATTTAATGTCATAAATGTACTTTTGCAGTCGCAAAATGCCATTATTGGCATCATAGTATGTAGAATGTGCCTTTAATGTTCACAAATAATTTAGAATTAGGTTGAATTATGTGCGTCATATTTGGTATTATGGTGCCAGTGATTTTATTTTTTTCAATTTCCGGTTCATGCTGCCCCCTGGTGGATTTTCTGCCACATTTAGCAAACGTATTACTTGAGCACTTGCATTTTCATATTAATATAGTTTTCAAACTTGCTCAATTATCATACTTGACTGATTCGCTTTGGTTAGAATTCACCATTCAGTTTGAATTTATAAAAACATTTTGTCCGGATATATATATATATATATATATATATATATAATTTTTTGTTTTTTAATTAAACAAATCGTGACATACAGGTGTATACAAATCGTAAGGGGACAAGCTCGATAATAACGTATTCAATTAATATGTTACGTACAGAAAGACGAGAAAGAATAAGAAAAACCAAATACAAAAAATAAACAGCTGGTAGCTAACTACGAATTGTTTTTTTTATTTTTTATTTTTTTACAATGAATTCATTTTTTTTACAACGAATTTCTTTATTATTTTTTACATTGAATTGTTTTTTACATCGAATTAAATTTTTTAACGTCTTTTTTTTACATCGAATTGAAAAAAAAATCATTTATATACAATGAATATTTTTACTAGATTCGATGTCAAAAAAAAAAAAATTCGATGTCAAAAAAAAAATCGTAATTAAAAACTCAGAATAACCTTCATACTAACGGTACATCTTACATCTGGGAATTTAACTATAAAGTCCACATTTGATACACACATTTATACTTTTTGTCACCGTTCATACAATAATATCCGCGTCACATTATTCGTAGTAAATGTTTTGGACAATCACTTCCGCCTTGTGACGCGGCACGCACGCTCTGACGCGGCACGCACGCTCTGACGCACGGCGCAGCTTCCTGGGTTCACATAAGGCTCCACGGTTTGACCTTGTTGCTGCTGCTGCTGCTGCTGCTGCTGCTTCTGCTTCTGCGAACTTCTGCCGCGTCCCAAACTCCGCGCTCAGGAGCCGCACCGCGTCCCGCCTGAAGCATGTCCTCCGCCGCAGTGCCACAGATGTCCGGCCTGAGAATATCCAAAGGTAACGCGCGGCAAAACACGCGGGGAACCGGAGCAAAAGCGTGGCCATAGTATTTTGTAACTTGACGCGCGCGGGGTTGACCCAAAATCACCCCCGGGCGCCCGATGTCAACAACAACAACAGACGCGACTAAACGTTTAGCTTTGCGATCGCCTAGCAACCAAAACCCAAAACACGTACAATGCGGTTTTTTAGCGTCCGATTGTTCGTTGCAAAGTCACTTAACGTTCAATCACGCCACGTTTAATCGCAACGTGTTGATGTTTTCCCCACATCCAATACTGTTTAGTTTTAAAAATGGTCAATCGCCATGGCAACGGTCCCACTTTCTCATACATGCATACATACTGCTAGCTAGCACGCGTGTTAGCCACATATGCTAACTTTGACACAGTTTCTCCGCGGCCACGAGTCGACTGGATTTCCACGTTAAAACCCGCTCCGTGAACAGTGTTTGGACTCGTCATCTCGTTGTAGTCTCACTCTCGAACTGTAAACCTATTTTAAGACGTGGTATTTGCGTGTCTGTCATTGCTAACGACGCCTTTTGCTCACCACTTGGGCTTGTACATCGAGGGTCTTGAGTCGTGTCATGTGAGGCTCATTGGACCGGGATAATCTCCTTCGTGGGGCTCAGAAAATGCACAGAAACGACCTCATTTACAGCTATAATCGTGTTTCCAAACGCTCCTGTTAGAACCATGACTCGGCAGAAAAGTGTGATTAAACTGGGACGTAAATGCTTGTGGTTTTAGCGACAGTATTTACGATTTGCACACGGTGTAGCTGCTGCTTCTTTCCCAAATGTTAACCTTTTATACAAACTTAATTAACAGTTATAATGTTGTATGGAGTAAGAGGCAATGTTTCCCGTTCATACAGCTCGAGATATTCAGTTAAAACACACTCTGCGTTCATTCTGAAGTGTTCTGACTCTACGGAGGGATACAAGTGTTTGTCAGCAGTTTATCAGGGCGTTTTTGTTCACTTT
The DNA here is from genome assembly GCF_026437365.1 of Eucyclogobius newberryi. NCBI lineage: Eukaryota > Metazoa > Chordata > Actinopteri > Gobiiformes > Gobiidae > Eucyclogobius > Eucyclogobius newberryi. The sequence continues at coordinate 18,365 of NW_027316185.1, read as the reverse complement.
TTGACAATGTTTTGGCAAAATGTACCTCAATGAATGTTTAGCGCAACAGCAGCAAACATGGCGGATTTCCATGGCAACGGTCGTTTTTTGTGACGTTCCGTCCCATTGGTCCCGCATAGTCGACACGTGACCTGCACTATAAACACTGGCATGGCAGGATTAGACTTGGTTCATCGAGATGAAGTCTAAAGGGGAAAGAGTCTAAAGGGGAAAGAGTCTAAAGGGGAAAGAGTCTAAAGGGGAAAGAGTCTAAAGGGGAAAGAGTCTAAAGGGGAAAGAGTCTAAAGGGGAAAGAGTCTAAAGGGGAAAGAGTCTGAAGGGGAAAGAGTCTAAAGGGGAAAGAGTCTAAACAATAAAGTCTGGCGGTAATGTAACTCTTGGATACCAGCCACCATAAAACACCGTAGAAAACCAAGTCGTCTTCTTCTTGGTTGTTCCTTGTTGTGTGATTTACATATATAAGTGACTACACTAGTCTGGAGTTATATTTTTATTCATATTTTTTGTACAATTGGGGTTGAACATTTTTCAAAGTTGGAAAATGTCCATTAGAAATAACTGGAATATATGAGAATAAACAGGGAATTGCCACTTCTGAAGGCTGTTTCTGTACAAGGAGCGATGCACAGAAGCAGAATGACCTGAATATTTGCAGATACACTTAAATATTTGTGCTTTCACAATCAATCACTGCCGAGAGACACGTCAGATGTGACCACTCCATAAGGAAGACGTTTTAGGTATCCTGTCCAGAAAGTGGGACATTTAAATAACAAACTCTTGTTTTTTCTGTGTCTCAGGTGTTATAGCCTTAAACATTGACCTGTCAAAATAAACATAGATCCAAGTTGAACTATGACCTTTGAACTATAGTACAAAAGCAAGTGTGTTTTGTCACTTACGCCACCTGTAAATAACTCTACACTATTCATAACTTTAGGATCCATCCATCCATCCATCTTCTGCCGCTTTATCCGGGGCCGGGTCGCGGGGGCAGCAGTCTGAGCAGGGACTCCCAGACTTCCTTCTCCCCAGACACTTCCTCTAACTCCTCCGGGGGGATCCCGAGGCGTTCCCAGGCCAGCCGAGAGACATAGTCTCTCCAGCGTGTCCTGGGTCTTCCCCGGGGCCTCTTCCCGGTGGGACATGCCTGAAACACCTCCCGAGGGAGGCGCCCAGGAGGCATCCGAAACAGATGCCCGAGCCACCTCAGCTGGCTCCTCTCGACGTGGAGGAGCAGCGGCTCTACTCCGAGCTCCCCCCGTGTGGCCGAGCTCCTCACCTTATCTCTAAGGGAGCGCCCAGCCACACGGCGGAGGAAACTCATTTCGACCGCTTGTATCCGCGATCTTGTTCTTTCGGTCACTACCCAAAGCTCATGACCATAGGTGAGGGTAGGAACGTAGACCGACCGGTAAATAGAGAGCTTTGCCTTTCGGCTCAGCTCCCTCTTTACCACAACGGTCCGATGCAGCGACTGCATCACTGCAGCCGCTGCACCGATCCGCCTGTCGATCTCACGCTCCATCCTTCCCTCACTCGTGAACAAGACCCCGAGATACTTGAATTCCTCCACTTGGGGCAAGGACACCCCACCCACCTGGAGAGGGCAAGCCACCTTTTTCCGGTCGAGAACCATGGCCTCGGATTTGGAGGTGCTGATTCTCATCCCAGCCGCTTCACACTCGGCTGCAAACCGTCCCAGTGCATGTTGCAGGTCCGGGTTTGATGGAGCCATCAGGACAACATCGTCTGCAAACAGCAGAGATGAGATCCTGTGGTCCCCAAACCGGACCCCCTCCGACCCCTGACTGCGCCTAGAAATTCTGTCCATAAAAATTATGAACAGAACCGGTGACAAAGGGCAGCCCTGGCGGAGTCCAACATGCACTGGGAACAGGTCTGACTTACTGCCGGCAATGCGAACACAGCTCCTGCTCCGGTCATACAGGGACCGGACAGCCCTGAGCAAAGGGCCCCGGACCCCGTACTCACGGAGCACCCCCCAAAGGACACCCCGAGGGACACGGTCGAAAGCCTTCTCCAGATCCACAAAGCACATGTGGACTGGTTGGGCAAACTCCCATGAACCCTCGAGCACCCGATGGAGGGTATAGAGCTGGTCCAGTGTTCCACGACCGGGACGAAAACCACTCTGCTCCTCCTGAATCCGAGGTTCGACTATCGGTCGGATTCTCCTCTCCAGTACCTTGGAATAGACCTTACCCGGGAGGCTGAGGAGTGTGATCCCTCTGTAGTTGGAACACACCCTCCGGTCCCCCTTCTTAAATAGAGGGACCACCACCCCGGTCTGCCAGTCCAGAGGCACGGTCCCCGAACGCCACGCGATGTTGCAGAGACGTGTCAACCAAGACAGTCCTACAACATCCAGATACTTTAGGTACTCAGGGCGGATCTCATCCACCCCCGGAGCCCTGCCACCGAGGAGTTTGCGAACAACCTCAGTGACTTCAGCTTGGGTGATGGATGAGCCAGCCTCCGAGTCCCCGGTCTCTACTTCCTCTTCGGAAGACGTGACTGAGGGATTAAGGAGATCCTCAAAGTATTCCTTCCACCGTCCGACGACATCCCCAGTCGAGGTCAGCAGGCCTCCACCCGCACCGTAAACGGTGTTTGTGAGACACTGCTTCCCCTTCCTGAGGCGCCGGACGGTTTGCCAGAATTTCTTTGGTGCCGACCGATAGTCCTCCTCCATGGCCTCCCCGAACTCCTCCCAGGCCCGGGTTTTTGCCTCTGCGACAGCACGAGCCGCGGCTCGCTTGGCCTGCCGATACCCGTCGATGACCTCCGGAGACCTACAAGCCAGAGTGGCCTGATAGGCCTCCTTCTTCAGTCTGACGGCATCCCTTACTTCCGGTGTCCACCACCGGGTTCGGGGGTTGCCGCCACGACAGGCACCGGAGACCTTGCGACCACAGCTCCGAGCAGCCGCATCAACAATGGAGGCGGAGAACATGGTCCACTCGGACTCAATGTCCCCAGCCTCCCCCGGGACATGGGAGAAGCTCTCCCGGAGGTGCGAGTTGAATACCCTACTGACAGAGGGCTCCACTAGACGTTCCCAACAGACCCTCACAATGCGCTTGGGTCTGCCAAGTCTGTCCGGCTTCCTCCTCCGCCAGCGGATCCAACTCACCACCAGGTGGTGATCGGTTGACAACTCTGCCCCTCTCTTCACCCGAGTGTCCAAGACACGCGGCCGGAGGTCTGATGACACGACAACAAAGTCGATCATTGACCTCCGGCCTAGGGTGTCCTGGTGCCACGTGCACTGATGGACACCCTTGTGCTTGAACATGGTGTTCGTTATGGACAATCCGTGGCTAGCACAGAAGTCCAATAACTGAACACCGCTCGGGTTCAGATCGGGGAAGCCGTTCTTCCCGATCACCCCTCTCCAGGTGTCACTGTCATTGCCCACGTGGGCGTTGAAGTCCCCCAGTAGAACAACGGAGTCCCCGGTCGGTGCACTGTCCAGTACCCCTCCCAAGGACTCCAAGAAGGCCGGGTACTCTGCACTGCTGTTCGGCCCGTAGGCCGCCACAACAGTGAGAGACCTGTCCCCCACCCGAAGGCGGAGGGACGCGACCCTCTCGTTCACCGGGGTAAACTCCAACACGTGGCGGCTGAGCTGAGGGGCTATCAGCAAGCCCACACCAGCCCGCCGCCTCTCCCCGCGGGCAACACCAGAGAAGTGGAGCGTCCAGCCCCTCTCGAGGAGATGGGTTCCAGAGCCCAAACTGTGCGTGGAGGTGAGGCCGACTATATCTAGTCGGTATCGCTCAACCTCCCGCACAAGCTCAGGCTCTTTCCCCCCCAGCGAGGTGACATTCCATGTCCCCAGAGTTAGTCTCTGTGTCTGGAGATCTGGTCGCCGAGGCCCCTGCCATCGACTGCCGCCCAGATCTCTCTGCACCGGCCCCTTATGGATCCTCCTGCGGGTGGTGGGCCCACGGGAGGGCGGCCCCACGTCGCTCTTTCGGGCTGTGCCCGGCCGGGCCCCGTGGGGTAAGACCCGGCCACCAGGCGCTCGCCATGGAGCACCCATCCCAGGCCTGGCTCCAGGATGGGGCCCCGGTGACGCCGATCCGGGCGACGTGAACTGCCTTGATTGTGTCGTCGTCATAAGAGGCTTCTGAACCGATCTTTGTCTGACCCGTCACCTAGGACCTGTTTGCCTTGGGAGACCCTACCAGGGGCATGAAGCCCCCGACAACATAGCTCCCGGGATCATTCGGGCACTCAAACCCCTCCACCACGTTAAGGTGTCGGTTCAAGGAGGAGTAACTTTAGGATATTAAAATATAATAATGGAGCCACTCTTGTGCTGTGGACTTCCATGGCCCCGCTAAGAACTAACTAAACACTGGAGGCTTAATTATAATGACATTAAAAGTTGGAAACATGTAGGTTATGTAGCATTTTGTCAAGCGTTCTTTTTCATTTAGTTGCCACATCGCTCTGCCTCTTTTCTAAACTGTATTTTCTCCGCCCCTGTCGGCCGCTGTCCCCTCAGAGCACCTGTTGGTGGCGCTCCCGGTGGCCCTCGTGGCTGGAGCTGGTGGCTTCCTGGTCAGTCATTACCTGCAGAAGCGCAGCTGTAAGAAGGACCAGGTGAACAGAACCATCAACAAAGACAGTCCAAAAGTGGTGCACAGCTTTGACATGGAGGACATTGGCACCAAGGCCGTGTACTGCCGCTGCTGGAAGTCCAAGAAGGTCACTTTGTTACCTTTTGTCTTACCTTTTATTTCACTTCTGTCTGTTCTGTGTGACGCCAAAGTAAACTGTGAAGGGAGACTTGATTTAAATGACAACACAAACTGATCTCTTGGTGGTTTAGATTATTGAAGTGATTTAAAGGACACTATGCATTATATTACTATTACTATGATTTAGTGTTTGCATGCTGTTTACTGTCATACTCCAGGTATGTTTTTGATGAGGAAACTGCGTTATAACATGGCTAAAGGCTCAAAAAAGTCCATTTAGGATTAAGTAGTCCTTTAAATATAGCCCTTCATTGCCTAGAAATGCGTAAAATTCACTTAAAGTTTTTATTTTACTGACGTTTCCTCTTGATCATTTGCCATTTTCAAACCTGTATTTCTCTTCACTCATGCCTGCACTTGGAAAGGTGTCTGTTTTGTGATATGAATCTGAGTATTTGTGGATAAAAGGCTATAGTACCGTATACGCTTTATATTTCAGATTCAAGGTACTGTACGTGGGGGTAAAATTAGAATGAAACTGGATTGCTTGGGTGTGATTTATATTTTAATGGGCAGACTTTCCTCTGGGTGTCGTCTGACTTTGTAGTATTTATTGCCTCCGTCTCATTTACATCAAACATTACGGCGCTTATCTCTCGCCTCTTTGTTTTAATCAGTGTTTTTTTATTATTTCTGTAGTTCCCGTACTGCGACGGGGCTCATGCCAAACACAACGACGAAACCGGAGACAACGTTGGACCCCTCATCATCAAGAAGAAGGACTAATCATTCAATCAATCACTTTACGCCGTCTTTAACACTATCACAATGTCGCTTTTTAGATGTTCAAAATCAAACCAAAAAGATGTATATTTTTCATCTCGCCGCAAAGAAAATATTGTGAACTTCTATTTTGTTAAGATGTTTTGTCTGTCGATGTGAAATTAAAAGCTAAAAGTTTGCACGGATGACGACAATCCTTCAGGTCACATGGTTCAAGAGCTCATGTAAAGAGGCGCCGGGTAACTTTTCCGCTTGTCTCCATGGAGATGTTACGCGTTTGCCTGGAACGTTCCACCGTATGACATCAAGCGTCTCAGTCTTCATGGAAACGAACAGATCTGTGGAGAGTAAGTGTTTTTTTTTTTAGCTTAAACGCCGGTAATTGAAGAAACGCAAAATATCAATGTTTCATATCGAGCTGCGGTCACGTCTCCATGGAGAAAAGTTACGTAGTCCCCCTTTAAATGGACCCACGACTATGTCTTGCTTCAGTTTGTTTGAAAGGGTAGTATGGGATTTTACTGATGTGGTCGTGCGTAAACTGTAAAATCGTTCCAGGTTTATGGAAACGTGAAGGTAATTTTCAGCTTCAGCGTTCCACAGTGTTCAGTCAATACTACCGTTATAAATGGCATCTCGGTCTATCGCATCGAAGTCTCACATTTACATACATTACCAGACGAATAACAAACTTATTTATGTTTATTCGCAGTTGATTTAAAAAGGTGTTTTCGTCATTGGTCAGTCGCGGCCTTCCTCGCGTTAACATGCGCGTTGAAGTCACCTTTGATAACCCACAGTGACGTTTAAACGCGGCTCCGGTGAAAACGCCGGAACGATCGCTGACCGCTTCCTGAGACAAAGCAGCGTTGTCCGTCCCGCGCAACAATGGTGTGGGGGGGGGTTATGCTAATTAGGCCATGATGTCATTCCACTCGCTGCCACAACAAAAAAGTATTGATCTGTGAAGAGAAACCGCGTAAATATGAGTTATATCTGAGTATTACAGAGTTTTTGAATGATTTTGAGTGTAATAATAAAGAAGCTGCTACTTTTTGTGTTTGAAATCTTAATTCTAAACCTGGATGTTGCGTAATCAGCAGGTGTAAACTAAATTTAAAAAAGCAGAATGCGAAGAAAAAAAACATAGGACTTGGATGAAAATTCAGACCTTCCAAGCATAAACCAGCACTAAAGTTGGTCTTAAAAGATCTCAACTTGCAGTATTTAAACACAAATGGAGAAACACTCATTAAACACATTTATAGACATTACAATCTTAAGTTATTGATTATTGCTATCCAGGAATAGTCCCAACAATTGATCCATCGACATGTATTTATCCGGAAGCCTTAATTAAAGTGCATTTGACAGGTTTTCATGTGTTTCTAATGGCGGTTTGTGTAGGAAAAGTTAAAAAATAAAAGATTTTTAATTGTCAAATAATATCTATGGTCCTTGTTTGGAGTCCGGTTGTTGCGTCTGCCCGCGTCAAAGCAGGAAGTACACGCATCACAAAGGAAACGAGGAAAACGAAGCGTAGATTTGTAGCATAATCTGTCTTTTCTGTTCAGTGACGCTCGGTTTGGTGCGATCCAGCCCGTCATGTGCACTTTAAGCCTCTGAAGTGTGAACGCTGTACCTCTGAATGTTTTACGTCTGCACTGCTGCTTTGTGTTTGTCTTAAATGTGATAAAATGGCTTGAATTTGAAAATGTGAAAATGGTGTGTCTTTTCCTCAGTTTGTGGTTGAAATACAACAAAATGAAACCGTTACAGAAGTTACTATTTTAACTTCACTGACTCTAATCATTGACTCCAGTCCATTATGTCAGGATTTATGACCCATGATCCGGGACAAATGCAGACTAACGTTTGAAGAATTTCCCCCAAATAGTTTAGAAATCATTTTAAACCTCATTGTCAATAAAAGGAAAGTATAGTACATTAAAAATAATACCCACAGCTCTATTTCACTGCTGATCTTCAATATATTTGTGGAGTAAAATATATAACTTCTTTAGATGAAACAAGAACCCCATGAGTTTGTCATAAATGTGTAACACTAGACCCTGTGACATAAAGCTGTTGGGTCCTTTAAATATCACAGAAATATCAAAAAGGATCTACAACTGCACATGAATGAGTGATATTAGTTATATGTCTCATCCAATGGCGTACTATTAAAAGGAGTCAATTTATTATTTGATATGATTATAATTAAACAATTGTGACCTTACGGGCTAATGGTAAAGTTCATGTTGTGTGTGAAGCGTGTTTTAACACCTCTAACAAATGTTAAATGTCTCAAACAACAATGTTTAACAAAGAGGTGTAACAGGATCAGACTGATGTGTTCAGTTTGAGGAACACAAACATGATTGTCCTGATGAAGCCTCTTCTACTGGGACAAAGAGGTGTGTGTGTGTGTGTGTGTGAGTGTGTGTGTGCGTGTGTTAGTGTGTGTGTGCGTGTGTTAGTGTGTGTCTGTGTCTGTGTGTGTGAGTGTGTGTGTGTGTGTGTGTGTGTGTGTGTGTGTGTGTGTGTGTGTGTGTGTGAGTGTGTACGCGAGAGTGTGTGTCTGTGTGCGTGTGTGTTAGTGTGTGCGTGTGTGTGAGTGTGTGTCTGTGTGCGTGTGTGTTAGTGTGTGTGTGTGAGTGTGTGTCTGTGTGTGTGTGTTTCTCTGTGTGCGTGTGTCTGTCTCTGTGTGTGTGTCTGTGTGTGTGTGTGTGTTTGTGTATGTATGTGTGTGTGCGTGAGCCTGTGTGTGAGTGTGTATGTGTGCGTGTGTGTGTGTGTGTGTGCGCGTCCTGGTGCTGTTGATCAGTTGTGGAGGTCAAAGGTCATCCGTCATGTATTGCAGTTTATACACGTTCATAACAATGACGTGTTAATTAGACTATAATCATGTCCATCTCCTCCAGTCTTTGCACAGCAGTGTGCGGCAGCAGCGCCTGTGACGTCCTCCAGGCCCCAGGGGCCGCGGGAGAGCGGGGGAGGGTGTGGGGGACGCGGGGGGTGGGGGTCTGTGGGGAGAGGCGGGGGTCCACGCTGCAGTGTCCGGGGCTCCGGGGCCTGGTTACAGGGCAGTGTCCACGGCTGACCGCTAGAAGACGCTGTGTGTACGCGGATAGCCGTGACCAGACCGCGTGTGTGCGTGTGAGTGGGCTTGTGTGCGCGCGCGCGCGGCGGGCCCCTGCTCCCGTGGTGACACGCACACACGCACGCGCCCTCACGCACGGCCGCGCTGGCTTCGTGCCAGAAGCAGGAGTCTCACAAGAGGTGGAGTGGACTCGGCCCGAGAGAGGAGTCACCTTAACTGACAGCACGAGCTCCACGAGCCCCACGAGCTCCACGAGCAGGAGGATACAAGCAGCGCACGTGCATCATGTAAAAGCACCGGAAATGAGGTGTAACTGCCACTGGGAGGGTCATAAAAACATGAATGAATGAGCCTCATAAAGAGCAAACACCTGAGGAAGAATCACTCTCACTCTGGACTTCATATTGACATCAATAAAACAATAGAAGATAATACATGTATTATTGAGATGACACGTGTTTGTGATCTTGTTTTAGGATCTATTTGACTCAACAGTTACTTTGTGCAATAACAATACAGTGGGATCTATAATGTGATCTAATGTGCGGTTTATTATAGTTATAACGGTGCAATAGTTCAGAAAGATACATTCATGTCTAAAACTGTGCAATAGTCTATGGTTTGTATTATATGTTGATCATGTATTTTCCAATAAGCTACAAATGTAGAGACAAAGATAACAACGAGTGACAGAGAAATAGATTGCATATTTTAATGTGTAATTGTGAAGTGTTTATTGCATATGTGTTTGTCATCGCTTTGAAACCCGTGGATGTCATCATCATTATGGACATTACAGCTACAGTCAGACTAATATAGCAGTAATAAACTCAGGTTAGCACAGGACTCAGATGTTTGGTTTTGAAGCTATAATTGAGGCCTTGACAGCAGCTCTGACATGAGTTAAGATCCAGAAATGTCAAATACTGACTTTAAAGCTGCATCTTACATTCGGTGAAGGAGCTGCTGCTGTGGATATTATGGGTCAAACAAGTTATTTCTGTCTATTTAACATGTTTGATGTATTCTCTTGTTTAAACAATGTCTTATATGTTTATGAATTTGGCCCTTAATTGATCTTAAATGTAAAATACTCTACTTGATGTTGTGTTTGAAGCAAATATAAAGTGATTGTCTTGTTACCATGTTATTAACGGACATAACCCGCTTTGACACGTGTGTCACAGGTATTGTGTGTGTGTGTGTGTGTGTGTGTTTGTATTTGTGTGTTTGTGTGTGTCTGTGTGTGTGTGTTTTTGTTTGTGTGATGTATGTGTGTGTGTGTTTGTGTGTGTGTTTGTGTGTGTGATGTGTGTTTGTGTGTTTGTGTGTGTGTTTGTGTGTGTGTTTGTGTGTGTGATGTGTGTTTGTGTGTGTGTTTGTGTGATGTGTGTGTGTGTGTTTGTGTGATGTGTGTGTGTGAGTGTGTGTGTGTGTGTTTGTGTGATGTGTGTGTGTGTGTGTGTGTGTGTGTGAGTGTGTTTGTGTGATGTATGTGTGTGTTTGTGTGTTTGTGTGTGTGTTTGTGTGTGATGTGTGTTTGTGTGTTTGTGTGTGTGTTTGTGTGTGTGATGTGTGTTTGTGTGTGTGTGTGTTTGTGTGATGTGTGTGTTTGTGTGATGTGTGTGAGTGTGTGTGAGTGTGTGTGTGTGTGTTTGTGTGATGTGTGTGTGTGTGTGTGTGTGTGTGTGAGTGTGTTTGTGTGATGTATGTGTGTGTTTGTGTGTTTGTGTGTGTGTTTGTGTGTGATGTGTGTTTGTGTGTTTGTGTGTGTGTTTGTGTGTGTGTGTGTTTGTGTGATGTGTGTGTTTGTGTGATGTGTGTGAGTGTGTGTGAGTGTGTGTGAGGGTGTGTGTGTGTGTTTGTGTGATGTGTGTTTGTGTGATGTGTGTGTTTGTGTGATGTGTGTGTTTGTGTGATGTGTGTGATGTGTGTGAGTGTGTGTGTGTGTGAGTGTGTGTGTGTGTGTGTTTGTGTGATGTGTGTGTGTGTGTTTGTGTGATGTGTGTGTTTGTGTGATGTGTGTGTGTGTGTTTGTGTGATGTGTGTGAGTGTGTGTGTGTGTGTGTGTGTTTGTGTGATGTGTGTGTGTGTGTGTGTGTTTCCACATTATTCTGGGCTGAAATAAGGTCAGTGTGTTTTGTTGTGCCGTTGTGTCATTTGCCTTTCAAATCCCGCCGGAGCTCGCGGGGACCCGCGCCCGGGACTCGCGCGGGTCGTTGGGGTGACGCAGGGGCCACTTCCGTGAGCGGATCCTAAACACTCTTTACATGTGATTGTCGCGCACATATATGTGGTGTTCACGCGCCTGACGCGCGGCTCCGCACGGCTCCGCACGCCGCCGCGCGCCGCCGCACGCACACGTCCTGCATGTTGTTTTCCGCTCGCTCCTCGGTCCCGTGGCCAGCCTCAGTCCACTTCCCGGGGTCGCGCTGTGGCCGCGGCAGCTGGAGAGTCCACTTCGCGTTTTGAGCGACGCCCCCAAATTCCGTGCCGAGTGTTTCAGACCCTCCGGGACGGAGAGGTGGAGGAGGAACCGCAGCTCCGCGTCCGCCTCGCTCCAGCCGCGGCCATTACTTTATGACTTTATCTGCGCTTTGACAGGAGAAAACAGCCGGACTCGTGAAGGTAAAAGCCTCGTGCTTCATTCTTACTTCCTGTTGATCCGAGCTGTTTGTGTTTGTCGCCGTTTCGTGCGCGCGCCGTGTCGCAGCGACCACTCGGACTGTGGTCAGCGCCGTGGCGTCAGCCGAGCACCGTCGTCTTAGGTAACCCTCAAAAACACGGGAATGACCGACAGGGGCGAGTGACCAGCGGGGACGTGAAAGGACGCGCTGTTTCACGGTAAATACGTGTACTTTTGACCACGAGGACAGTTTTAATGAACGCGGACGCGAGAAGAGCTACTGTGGTCTTCTGTACCCTCCGCACTGCATCGTTGCGCACCTCGCTCCTTGTCGTCGATACCAGACAAAAGACGGGCTGTTTTTCACGCTCCGGTGTGCGCGGTGGCTCTGATCCGCGGCAGCCGCGGCTGGCACACATAACAGCAGTCGTCAAAATGTATTTGAAAATCGCGCTCCACATTTGACCTGCGCATATGCGCATATCTTTGCATATTGTTGTCGCTCTGTTATTGATTGCATTGATATACCGTGAAATCCTTAAAGGGATACTGCCTCCTGGATGCGGAAATCATTGCCCGCGCGCTCAGCAGGTCCGCGTGAGGCTTTTCCTCTGTATTTCTGCAATAAAAGCCTTTTAAACACAATTAAATCCTTTATGTTTTAACAGCCACATTTGGAGCGGCTCCTGGTGCAGGGGCCAGTGCGGCTGCGTTACATTCTGTGTGTGTGGACTGTCCCTCCAGCAGTGCTCTATTCTTAACCTGTCTCTTCTGTTCACTCCAGCGCTCCAGGGCTGAGCTGCAGAGAATGGGAATAGGGACCCGGGCCAAGGCTTTTGGCTGAAGCAGCAGCAGCAGCAGCGCGGCTCGACCCTCTGTCCCCTCCACAGTCTCCAGGACAAACCCAAACGCACCATGTCCACGGCCGTCGACATGGCGGGCCCCTCGTCTCCAGACCAGGCCCACAGCAGCAGCACCAAAATCCCCCATGAGCCCCTGCGACCCAGTCTGAGGCGCTCCAGTCACCCCTACAACCTGTCCCACTACATGAGCGGGCCCCCGGAGGTGAAGGGCCCTCAGCCCTCTGAGGCCCCGCAGCAGAAGGCCGTGCAGCCGTCCCACAAACCGCGCAGGGCTCCGGTGGCAGTGTGGCCCGACATGTGGGAGTCGCCCAGCGGGCTACACCTGGCCCACGCCGCAGAGCTCCTGATGCGGGCCGGTCTGCTCGCGCTCACCCCGGCCTCCACAGAGCAGACCCCAGGGCCCCAGCCCGGGGCCCCCAGGCGGGACAACGCAGAGGCCAAGAGGGGCGACGGCTCCAGCCCGGACGAGGAAGAGGAGGACTCACCTGGATGTGGGGCGGACTACCAGCCTTACCTGGGCGCCTGGTTCCCCTTCAGCCCGGCGCTCTTCCCTCTCACCGGGTTCCAGATGGGCGGGGGCCAGTGGAGGAGCACGGCCCTAGGAGCGGACAGCTCAGACGGGCTGGGGGCCGAGGGCCTCTCCCCGAGCTCTGTGGGGGGAGCGGGCAGCAGCCGGAGGAAGAGGAAGAGGTGCGGCGAGTGCGTCCCGTGTCGACGCCAAACAAACTGTGAACAGTGCAGCAGCTGCCGCAACCGCAAGAGAGGACACCAGATCTGTAAATACAGGAAGTGCGAGGAGCTGAAGAGAAAGCCTGGCATAGACGGGAGGGCATCTGGCTTTGAGGGGCTGAGGGGCTCTGACTTCACTTTGGGGATGTCACAGGAGCGGAGTCCTGGGGCCCTGGACGAATAGTGAGGTGTAGGTGGTTCTGAAGGAGCCGCAGAGTGAAAGGACACATTAAACGCTCCTGATGGGAAGTCCACAGTTGTCACTTCTAGGCATGGGACGGTCTCCGGTGGGACGAGGTCTTAGTAATCACAATGTTAAGACACTGTTTCATTTACTGTTGTAAATGAAGTGAGGAGCGCTGCAAGTACCAAAAACAGAACAAAGCACTGGAGTAACTTATACTGAAGTTTAAGTACTTTTGATGACCAAGAGGAACCTGGTTTGAACTAGGCCTAAATTTAAGACAAAACCAGAACTAAATGTTTGGCTTATAATTAAGGATTTGATAAAAATGTATATTGACTAAACACACTTTGAGTTATCTGGATAAAAAAAGAAAAGTATATTGTTTTACGTATTGTTTTCTTTCATTAAAGATCGGTCCATAAATGCTTCCAAATCTGAGTATTTATGTGAACAAACAGAACCAACGAGCTTCAAACAGACAAAAAGAACTGTTCCCCAAAACGTTCAAGTTCAGAATTTGTCTTGTAAGTTCTAATGCCACTATCTATGACGATTCATGTTTATTAACCAATAATAAGCTTATTTATTTAAAGCGGACGATGATTAACGGTCGATCACAATTAGATAAAGCCTCCGAATAATTGATGAATTGATTAGAAACGACGCGAAAGCTACAAGACTTTTTCATTTGTATTTTTTCGTTGTTTTTTTGAGCCCCGTATAATAAATTGTGTGTATCTTTACTGTCCCATGCCTAGTCACGTAGTTCTTTGACAATCAGCGAATGGCAGCAGAAGGAAACCAATGTGCGCGCATATTTAGCAGAGCCTGTAAATAGACTGTAAATGTACATAGCTGGATCAAAAAGAACATTATGTCTTTTTTTACATCCCTTTGCAGTTTGGATGTATCTTTGTTCAAGACTTAAGACGCCAAATGTTTTCTGAAAGTTCTTTGGAGTTGTTTTTTTTTGTTTTTCGTTTCGTTTTCTCCGTTTCTACGACGTCGCCGCATCGAAAAATGAATGAGTCAAAGCCTAGGCTAAATTATTTCATGTGCAACTTGTACTGTATAGCTCTGTTTTGAAATAAAAGTGACCGGCTGATAGCAGAGGCCCAGCTGCACGTGTGGTGTGTGTCGACGGGTCGCGAAGCGCGGTGAGCGGCGGCGGGCGAATACGGCGTCGGAACGTGCGCGTTTCAGGCCCGGTTCGTTGGTGATGTCGGCGCGGTCGTCGGGCGCGTCGACGTTAAGCGGCAATTACACAGTAGTCCGCTAATTATATCTTAATTTTTGCAAGGACTGTGCACAAAAACGCACTTTAGTCGGTTCAAGACGTGCACGAAAAGTGATTGGACGCCGATTATTTGAAGAAAACGGTGCAGATCTCTTCAATTTTAGCTCTTTTTGCATACTTTTTTTGTTCAAATAGATTAGCAGATGTCACAATTTAGCGATATTCTCAGAAACAACGATTTTGACACGGTTTGACATCGATCATTCCCGTGTATTTACTGCCATTTTGAGGACTTTTCGCCATTGGAAAGCTTTAGTAGTTTGTTTGGAATTGGAAGAACTTTGAATTTTCTGAAACCCACGGACAAAGTTTGCAGTAAGAGTAGGCGGGGTTCTCAGTTGTCGGAATCGTTAGACGTGAAACCGTGTAACGTTTCGAGCGGCGAGGGCGCGCCTGAAATGTGCCAGGACGTGTCGGTAAATGCGTCGGTTGTGGTTCAAGTGTCGCCCAGAACTTGAAACGACCGTAAAATGCTCCACAAAAGGACAGACATCACTTTGTACTCTCGTTTACGCTCAACGCTTCTGTCTCTGTCTGGGGTCGTTTTTAATTGCCTTAATTACAGACGATATACTCAATATTTTTCATATCTCCAAAACTGTGATATTTAATCTTTTTAATATAATTTTCACCTCGATCTGCACTTATCTAGCATTTTTTTTTCTCAATTAAAGCTGTTTTTATCGCTATAAATCCAACGACTTTTTTACGTTGAGCGGAGTCACCTTTTCGCAGATCTGACTCGTAACTTTGCCCAGTAGCATCACCCGCTTGTCTCCACGGAGATCGATTTAACGCCATACTGCGGAACATTTCTGCGAAGCAATAACGACTGGGGCTCGAGATCATTTTAGTGGTCGGAATCGTCAGCGATTCGTTCAGCGATTAGTCGACTCGTCAAACGATTATTTCTATTGAACGCTGAGACTTTTTAAACGCGTCGTCGAGGAAATAAAGGTGGAAATACGGAGACCGAAGACTTCTGGGCAAAAGCTCTTGAAACGTTTCCGCATCTCTTTGATCTGACCCAAACTGCGCTCTCGCGACTTGTAACTCAAGAGTTCGCGGAAACGGTGTGTTTGACGGTTAAAAGGTCAATTAAACTCATGACTCGCTCCCAAATCTTCAGCTCCACATCTTTATGTCATTCTGTTGTCTCCCTCAAACCCTCACAATCGAAATGACATAATTGGTCGGCAAATACGAGCGTTGGTCGACTAAGACACTAGCGACCGATTAATCGACGAAACGCCCAAACTCTTTTCTTTTTTTTTGCCATTTTTGTCGATCAATGCCACTTTTGTTCGTTTAAAATGGTCTTTTCGCATGCGTTTTTAGCGTCTTCAGACTCCAGATAACGACAACGCTCATCGAAACCCCACTCTTTTTTTTTTTTTTTTTTTACCGTCGACCACCTCAAGTCGATCGACCGAATCGCCGGCCGTCGTGCGCTTCTGCCTTGACGCGCCTCGTGTGCGTCGCCGCGTTACGGTCGTTATTATGATTCACCTAATGGCACGGCGTCTTATCACCAGGCCACAGACGCTCCCTCTCTCTCTCTCGCTCTCTGCCCGTCGCCTCTCGCTGCTTTTGGCCACGTCCGGCTCGAGCTGGACGCGCCGCAGACACGCGCTCTGGATCGTATCGGGATAATGGCGGTTTCGCAGCTTCTCGCCGCCGCCGTTGTCCTCTCACTCCCACTGAATCGGGGGCAAAAATCAGTATTCCTTCACGTCACGCGGTGCTAGAACGCCGGCGTGAACATCTCGGTTGAGGGTCGGGCGTCACGGCGAGAAGCGAACGGCGGCCCGTGAAATGAACCGCCAAAGTGCAGAAATGTCCCTCACTCTCTTTTTTTGAGGTCATAGTTTGAGGTTTAACGGTTTTAATTACACGCGTCGTACTCGGTATTTTAATTTGCCGCGGCTTCAAATGAACAGCTCCGCGTGGCTCGTCCCATTGGATCAAATCTTGAGGGGGATTTCCTGATTTAGAAGACAGAAAAGTCAGGTACAAACCCTTTAATGAGATGAAAAAAGGAAATGCACAAATGTTTAATATGGGTAGAATAACGTGTGACTTTAACTACTTTAACTGTCCTCACCTTAACTGACGCGCCATCGTTAGCGTTGGGCGATGCCAGTGAGTTTTGATTCCATTCGATGGCAAGGAATACTATGGCAAGTATCGCGGCATCGATCCGATACCGATGGGTTTTGTGTTAAAATCATTGAAACTCCCATTTTTTCTTTCCAGACCAGCTCGAACTGACACAAAAAGTGCAACAAAAAAACTAAAACATAAACAATGGATTTAAAAAACAACAACAACTTAAAACTTTTAAAAGAATTGATACTTCGATACTTGTCAATACTTGATCCAGTATCAGCATATCGATATTTGGCATCGCTGAATAACATCCTGTTTTATGCAACCTTTTGAGGACTTAAGATACAAGAGGATACAACGGTTTTAAGTTGTCAATCGCTATGGCAACCGCCGGCATTTCTCATCACTCCGAACCCACATGGACAGACCTTTTAGATTTCCCTTCACTGTAAAACGTCACAGGACCAATAAGTCAGATTTATTGTTGAGTTAGAGATGTTCTCATGACGTGTTCTACCGTTAAAACTAGTCTACGGCACCAATTGTCCTTCCTTGCGTTTGTGCGTTGAACCGTTACAGCGCTCTGTCGTCATGTCTCCCGAAAACACACAAACGTTTAGCGACGGGCCCCGCGTTCGCTCGTGCCCACGTTCCACCGGGTTATTGAATGAATCCAGCGCAAATGCATAATCCGCTGTGATTTATTCATAGCCGATACACATTAAAAGGCACCGGTTAGATATTACGAACGCGGCGTCGAGTGTGTACTATTTATAAAAAAAAAAAACACGGGGAAAGTACGCCACCCGCTCGTCTCCGTGGAGATGTAATTTCCCCCCGTTCTCAGTAACGATACGTGTGTTGTTGCTGCTTAGTTTAATGGCACACTGTGCAGCAAAAGTTCCGTCCAGTGCGTCAATAATGGGTGGGATCGAACAGAGGATTCGAGCGTTTACGACGTGCGGTTTGGATGGAAACGGCTCGTGTCGGTGAAACAATGTGCGATCGCCGTACTTCCTGCTTCCATTTATTCAACGCTTTTAGACGGAATTCAACGAGCACTGAACACAAAACACAGGCAGCAGCAGCAGAAGAAGTAGCAGTGGTAGTTGTAGTAGTTGTAGCAAAAGTATCGTTTCCAGTGTAAAGTGGATTTCATGAGTAATGCTACGTCTGAAACGCAGCCGCCGCCTTTGTCTCCCGCGTGACCTTTAAACCCCAACTGGGAGGCGGCGATTCGTAGGCGCTCGTCCGTCCGCGTTGGGCCGCGTTTGTGTTTGCCCGAAAAAGAAGACGAGACAGATATGGATCGCTGTAATTCGTGGCTTTCAACTGCGAGCGTTTCAGAGCGGTGAAGGATCAGCGCCGCGGCCACAGCGAATCGCCCAGCAAAACAAACATATTATATCTTTGGGACGGTGGAAAGCACTGCCGACAAACAGGAAGCTAAAACTCACGAATAGAGCCTGTTCAAAATAGCCTTTATTAGATTTAGTTTTGAATTGTTAATCGCTCAGGCAACGGTGCTTATTATTTAGTATCACTCTTAAACCGGGATCGTGTCAAATGTGATCATATTGAAGCTTTAAAATCCCGAAATAAGAATGACATTTATGTTTTTCCCCTTTAATAACAGTAATAAGCTTGTTATATAAAATGATCAAAGCTAAAACTAGTATCAATCCTGAAAAAATCACATAAACAGAACTAAATTTGACCTTTTCTGATTTTTTTTGTTTAATTATCGCGACCTTTATCAGAACTAGTTCAAACACATGGTGAAATGAAAGTACTCGTATTTAGTGTCCAAAAAAATACCTTCGATTGTTTATAAAAGGGTGTTTTTTGATTTAATTGCGGTCTCAAAACATCAAGCAAAGTGTTTGAAACTGCGATACTGGGGGGGGGGGGAAACACTGCTGGTCAAATATACAA